>NC_055997.1:15000-315000 GCF_018446385.1 Zingiber officinale | reverse complement strand
TTCTCCTTATGCTCCTTCAACTGCCGAGAAGTAGGAGACTACCCTGCCGTGCTGCATCAAAACAACGCACAAACCATGTAGAGACGCGTCGGTATAAAGCACGAATCCGTCCTCTTCAGAAGGAAAAAAAACCAAAATCGGAGCTGACACTAGTCTCCGCTTCAGCTCCTAGAAGCTGATCTCATAATCCTCAGTCCAAGTGAACTTTATGCCTTTCCTGGTCAGGCGTGTAAGTAGCATAGCAATCCGTGAGAAACCCTCAACGTATCCCCAGAAATATCGGGTCAAACAAAGGAAGTTGCGAGCCTCTTCTATAGACTCCGTCTACTCCCAACGATAACAACCTCGATCTCCTGTGGAACCACGGTATACTCCTACTGATAACCGTGTGTCTCAAACATCTCACAGAAGACAACCAAAATACGCACTACTGATCTTCACATCTAGACGTTTCAGTCGAAACATCTCTAGAACTATGCAAAGATAGTGTACGTGATACACCTCAGATCAGGAATAAAACACCACATCATCAATAACGATAACAAATTATGATCCAATATCCTAGGGATACCCAAATCATCTAGTCCATGAAAACATCTAAGGCTCCGCAAGCCCTAATGGTAAAACCAATACACATAATGTCCATATCACAGACATTCCCAATCCATAAGATCCTCGACAATAAATCTGAAATATGATCACCAACGATATAAATCATCTAAGTATAGATCCTCCAGTGTGAGAGCAATGCTCCATTACAGAAAATACCACATATGTGGGAGCAACGCTCTACCACAAGAAATCCTCAATATGCAGAAGTAACATTCCACTACAAATAATCTATATCATGTATTTGCAATAGATATGGGAGCAATGCTCCGCTACAAGCAATCCGAAATATGTATATGTGGGAACTCCGCTCCACCACAAACGATCCATAAGTGTCCAAGGCACCTAACTATCCAACTAGAGGCTGCACGAGATCACTCAACCACATATCACTGTGGGCAGCCAAAGGTATAAACAACCTAGTAAACAAATCAAACTCATCCTCAAATCTATCAACATCGTAGTGAATCACTCACTGATAAGAATATGGGTTGACAGGGTAATCCAACAAATGACATAATGCAGACACTCTACATCCTGCATTCAACATAAGTAGAATCATGCTGCTACCAACAATATGTTAGTTAGAGCCCTAGAGCCAATCATTTGATGATTGTATGGACTCATGTATATCATATTCTTTTATATTAATAAAGGCATTTGTTTGGTTATTATACTTATTTATATTAGTGCCAAATAGACTAAGTATAATAGCGTCCTTGAGTAGAAGGTTCATACCTATATCAATCGATTAGTTGAATCGATAGTGAGATGATATAGGGAACACTACTCTAAATCATTTCTAGTCGAGTATTAGCATTCAGGGACAATGTTAATACAATAAGACTAGCATGTAGGTCAGCTCGATGACTTGATCTCACAAGTCATGGATATAGAGATATCAAGCTGACACATGGGTATGAATTAGAGAATGTATACTGAATGACCCGCCATGAGAAAGTATCATGGATCGTTATATGAGTGTCATATACTTTCTCATGTGGATATTAGTATGACTATTAGTCCTTAGACCTGAAGTCACCATGGATCCCTACATAAGGAGTTATGTGCTTTGGTTTCGTCAAACGTCACCCGTAACTGGGTGGACTATAAAGGCGATTACTGGGTATATAACGAATTATGTAGAGGGATGTGAGTGATGTAGATGGGATCTATCCCTCCCATATGAAGCGACATCGGTATTCTTGATAGAGTGAGACCACTAAGTGCATGGCCATGCCCAAATGAGTCAACATTAGATGTTGAGCTCATTTGATCGAGTGAGTCTACTTGGAGTTCAAGATTTAGATTGATTAGAGGATGACACGGTCTATGCCTCATATTGATCAATCTAGATGTCTAGGATAGAAGGACACTTGTCATTATTTTGTGAGTAGTCACAATTGGTAGTCACAAGGTGATGTCGGATCTCGACATTCTTGTAACTTGGGTAGTAATGATGTGTTGCTAGATACCGCTCATTACTTATGCTCCTAAATGGGTTTAGGGCATTGCCAACGTTATAAGAACCTATAGGGTCACACACTTAGGACAATTAGGTGGAGATTAGGTTCATATGATGAACCAAGAGGATTAGATTCATTTGATGAATCAAATTGGATTAAGAGTAATCCTAATTGGGCTAACTTGAGTTCGACTCAAGTTGATTCATGTGTTAAATGAGTCTAATTTAGATTTTGACTCATTGAATCAATTTAATTTAATGAATTAGATTCATTATATTAAGTTGGCTCGAATCAAATGGTTGGATTAGATCCACCATGGTAGAGATTGAGTCAAGTTTGACTTGACTTGAGAAGGAAGACCAAAGGTCAATTTTGACTTGACCTTTTTGCCACCTCATTGGTGAGTTGACATTAGGTGGACCAATAATGATGTTCCACATCATCATGGGTGCCACCTCATGGAAGTAACAAAGCCACTCTCTTAATGGTTTCATATTAATTGCAATTAATGCAATTAATGTGATTTTATGGTTTCATATTAATTGCAATTAATGCAATTAATGTGAATTTTGAAATGTGGCCGGCCACTTGGTTTTTGGGTGAAGAAATTCATTTTTCATTCACTTGTGTGCATCTTCCTCCTTCTCCCTCTCAAGCTCTCCCTCTCCCTCTCCTCCCTTGGCCGAACCACATAGGTGCTAGCACACCTTGGTTTTGGTCATCTCCATCTAGTGTGTCCGTGTGGATACTTCTAGAGGACCGGCGCTTGACGGTCTTGAGATCCGGCATCATTTGGACGAGCGGGAACGCGAAGGGCATCGCATCAAAGGGTAAACACTTTTTCCTCATAGATCTAAGTAGTAGATCAGTTTTTGAACTCATACAAGAAATAGTTTTTCGAATTTTTATACGAATCTTTGCACGAATCTACGGCTTTGGGTCCTTCGGGGTTTCCGCGACGCGAAAAAGCGGTTTTCGCGGCTCGAAGAACCCAACAGTGGTATCAAAGCCACGTGCAAGGCTTGTACGAGTTTGTTTTTATTTTTATGAAAAATAAAAACCTTTTGTGATTTTCTGTAAAAATTAGTTTTTTATGATTTTATGGGTAATTTTTCCGTAGAAGCGAAGCACAAGTGTCTCGGCACTTGTAGGCTTCGGCTACCGGAAAGATCTTTCAAAACCGGCTTCGTTTTGCCCCAAATCCGTTTGGGACAGCGGGCTTGGGTGCCATTAGATCGCAAAGAAGCAACTCACAATGGTTAGATCGTGGGTAGGGGTACTGCCCCTAACCCCGCAAGGGGATTTGCTCCGTGATCGCACCCGAAATCGCTAAAAACGAACCCGCCGGGAAGATTTTTCCGAAACGGCAATGTCTCGGCCCAAATCGTTTTGGGACAGCGGGTTTAGGCGCTGTTGGATCGCAAAGGAACCCTCGCGATGATTAGATCGCGGGTAGGGGCGCTGCCCCTGGGCCCCGCAAGGGGATCCGTTCCGCGATTGCGCCCGAAACCGCTAAACGGGTCCGCCGGGAAATTTTACTCGTAAAAATTATAAAAATTAATTTTAAAAATTACAGAAAATTATGAAAAATATATAATTTTGAATTATATATTAATTTGTGATAGTCATGGCCCAAAGCCCAATATGATTGGTTGTGTTGTAATTCATAATACGGCCTGCGTGCCGTTATGTGTTTGCGAGTGTTGTATTATATTCGCGACCTGTCTTCTCTTATTTTCTTGTTGTAAATTAGATTTAGACTCGAATGTAACTCGAGTTTCAAATTGTAATGTACAAATTGGAGCGGTGGAGGGTCCACACGAGACGGAGTTCCAAGGCGGGCACGAGCAACACAAGGTGGTCAAAGGGAGGCGCTTGGAGAAGCTGTTGACCCTAGGTTGACCAATCGATCTTCTCATTGGCTTGAGAAGATCGTAGTAGGGCCATGACTAAATCACAAATAGATTAATTAATTAATTATTATGTATTTGATGCATGTTTAATAATTAATTAATTAATTAGTGCCTTATCGATTAGATTAGATCTAAGTCGTGCACATGATGCACCCTTGCGATTAGATTAGATCTAAGTCGTGCACAAGATGCATTCTTCTCGATTAGATTAGATCTAGATCGAACCAACTCTAAAATGCCTAACCGTGCCGTGATACCTATCACTACCTCGATCACATGTATTGTTGAATCTGCCAAAGCAGAGCAATACATATTATCTTGGTAGGGTACGGAGGGACAATCTTGGTCCCGCCTATCAACGCATGGGTGAATACAAACTCAATTAGATTGAGTATTCCTAGTTACTCGGTTGGATCGAGTCAACTATAGGCATTATTCCAACGGTTGGAAAAGATAGGTCAAAATCACATCTATATTAACTCTCGGGCGTATTAGCCAAAGCTAACTCGAGTTTTAATATAAATGCAGATATTGATTCTATAAACAAGAGTTGCATAGAGATGTAATTGGTAATCGTTACCTACCGATCATACTAAGCCTTGGACATATTAGCCAAAGCTAACTCAAGGGTTAGTATGATGTGGATCTTGTCCCATAAGAATTATAGAATTCAGTGGGAGCATCATTTAATTAAAGGCCTAATTAGATGATTTAAAAGAATATGATATGTATTTCTGCAAATTTTCTGTTGTAGAATTGCCATGACGTCGAATACGAATATTTTCTCCCTGCGATCTGTCCTTAAGAAGGACAAGCTCAACGGAGCAAATTTCCTGGACTGGTACAGGAACCTGAGAATAGTTCTCACTCAGGAACGTAAACTGTACGTTCTGGAGCAGCCCATTCCGGAGGCTCCTCCTGTCAATGCCCCGCGAGCTGACAAAGATGCTTACAAGAAGCATCAAGATGGCGCATTAGATGTGTCATGTTTAATGCTCGCGACCATGAACTCTGAGCTTCAGAAGCAACATGAGTTAATGGGTGCTTACGATATGGTTGCACATCTTTGTCAACTATATCAAGGACAAGCAGGGCACTGGAAGAGGAACTTCACAGGATACATGGAAGATCTTAACAAGAAGAGAAATAAGATTTCTACTTCAGGTATAAATGTTATAGAAGTCAACCTCTCTATTTCTTCGTCGTGGGTATTAGATACCGGATGTGCTTCGCACATTTGTACTAGTGTACAAGCACTGAGAAATAGCAGAGCATTGACAAAGGGCGAGATAGACCTACGAGTAGGCAATGGAGCACGGGTTGCTGCTGTTGCTGTAGGGACTTATTTTCTATCTCTGCCCTCTGGGCTTATACTAGAGTTAGACGATTGTTGTTATGTGCCTGCCTTGACTAAGAACATAATTTCTGTTTCTTGTTTGGACAAGAAAGGGTTCTCGTTTATAATAAAGAACAAATGTTGTTCTGTCTATTTAAACGATATGTTCTATTGTAGTGCACCTCTAATAAACGGACTCTATATTCTAGACCTTGAGAGCCCTATCTATAACATAAATACCAAGAGGTTCAAGTCAAATGACATGAACCGAACCTACCTCTGGCACTGTCGCTTAGGTCATATAAATGACAAGCGCTTATCCCAGCTCCATAAAGATGGTTTGCTGGACTCATTTGATTTTGAATCATATGAGATATGCGAGTCATGCCTACGAGGCAAGATGACCAAGACGCCCTTTAGTGGGCATAGCGAGAGAGCAACTGATTTGTTAGGACTCATACATAGTGATGTATGTGGCCCATTCAATGTTGCTGCTAGAGGCGGTTATAGGTACTTCATCACATTTACTGATGATTTCAGTAGATACGGTTATGTGTACTTGATGACACATAAGTCTGAATCCTTTGAAAAGTTCAAAGAATTCAACAATGAAGTACAGAACCAGCTTGACAAGAATATTAAGGTACTTCGATCAGATCGAGGTGGTGAATACTTAAGCCATGAGTTTCGTGACTACTTAGCTGAGTGTGGGATTTTATCTCAACTCACTCCTCCTGGAACACCACAGTGGAATGGTGTATCCGAAAGGAGGAATCGTACCTTATTAGATATGGTACGATCTATGATGAGTCACACAGATCTTCCGACATATCTATGGGGATATGCTCTAGACACGGCAGCTTTCATACTCAACCGAGTTCCATCAAAGGCCATGATAAAGACACCATATAGGATATGGACTGGGAGAGATGCCCAGGTGTCTTTCATGAGGATTTGGGGTTGTGAGGCTTACGTTAGACGTCAAGTCTCAGACAAGTTAGGACCCAAATCCGACAAGTGCTATTTCATCGAATATCCCAAGGAAACTAAGGGATATTACTTCTACATTTCCAGTCAGCACAAGGTAGTTGTGGCAAAGACTGGGGTCTTTCTAGAAAGGGATTTTGTTTCTAGAAAGACTAGTGGGAGAACGTTCGATCTTGAAGAAGTTCAAGATGCGAACAATAGCACTGATGCCTCGATGGAAATTGAACTGGAACCACAAAGTGTTGTGGATGATGTTGTTCCACAAGGAGTTGAGGAACAACAACCAGTTCAAGTAGACATACCTCTTCACAGGTCTGATAGGGTACGTCGTCAGCCTGAGAGATACTCATTTCTCTTGTCTGACCATGATGACATTGTGCTCATAGAGGATGAGCCTACCACCTATCAAGAAGCTGTGATGAGACCAGATTCTAAGAAATGGCTAGAAGCCATGAGATCCGAGATAGAATCCATGTACACCAACCAAGTATGGACTTTGGTTGATCCACCTGAAGGGGTAAAACCCATTGGGTGCAAGTGGGTCTTTAAGAGAAAGACTGACATGGATGGACTTATCTATAAGGGTCGCTTGGTAGCTAAAGGTTTCAAGCAGATTCATGGTATTGACTATGATGAAACCTTTTCTCCAGTGGCGATGTTTAAGTCCATTCGGATCATGCTTGCTATTGCAGCCTACCATGACTATGAGATATGGCAGATGGATGTCAAAATCGCGTTTTTGAATAGAAACCTACTCGAGGATGTGTACATGACACAACCTGAGGGTTTTGTAGATCCACAGCATACTAGTAGAGTATGCAAGCTGCATAGGTCCATTTATGGACTAAAGCAAGCTTCTCGGAGCTGGAATCTTCGATTCGATGATGCGATCAAACAGTTTGGTTTCATCAAGAATGAAGATGAGCCTTGTGTCTACAAGAAGGTTGTAGGGGACATAGTTGTCTTCCTCATACTGTATGTGGATGACATACTACTCATTGGGAAGGACATCCCTATGCTTCAGTCTATCAAGACATGGCTAGGGAGTTGCTTCTCAATGAAGGACTTAGGTGAGGCATCTCGTATTCTTGGGATACAGATCTATAGAGATAGATCTAAGAGATTGCTTGGCCTAAGTCAGAGTACATATATTGACAAGGTACTCCTTCGGTTTGCCATGCAGAATTCCAAGAAGGGATTTCTGCCGATGTCACATGGCGTGAGTCTTTCGAAGACTCAAGGTCCCTCTTCTAGAGAGGAGAGAGACCACATGGATCAGATCCCTTATGCCTCAGCCATAGGATCGATCATGTACGCCATGCTGTGTACTCGACCTGATGTCTCGTATGCTTTGAGCATGATGAGCAGATACCAGTCAGATCCAGGTGAAAGTCACTGGATAGCGGTCAAGAATATTCTTAAGTACTTACGAAGGACTAAAGAATATTTCTTGATATATGGAGGCAATGATGAGCTAACTGTAAAGGGTTACAGTGATGCCAGCTTTCAGACCGATCAGGATGATTACCGATCGCAGTCAGGGTTCATATTTTACATTAATGGTGGTGCAGTCAGCTGGAAGAGTTCGAAGCAGGATGCAGTAGCTGATTCTATAACAGAAGCTGAGTATATTGCTGAATCAGAGGCAGCAAAGGAGGCTGTTTGGATCCGCAAGTTCATCACTGAACTTGGGGTGGTTCCTAGCATCGCTGACCCAGTTGAGCTCTATTGTGACAACAATGGAGCTATAGCACAGGCGAAGGAACCTCGCTCACACCAGCGGACCAAGCACATACTACGGCGCTTCCATCTCATTCGAGAGATTATCGATAGAGGAGATGTGAAGATTTGCAGAGTACCTACAGAGGCTAACATCGCAGATCCCTTGACCAAAGCTTTGGCACAAAGGAAGCATGATGGTCACACTAGGTCTTTAGGCCTTAGAGCCTATACTGATTGGCACTAGTGCTAGTGGGAGATTGTTAGTTAGAGCCCTAGAGCCAATCATTTGATGATTGTATGGCCTCATGTATATCATATTCTTTTATATTAATAAAGGCATTTGTTTGGTTATTATACTTATTTATATTAGTGCCAAATAGACTAAGTATAATAGCGTCCTTGAGTAGAAGGTTCATACCTATATCAATCGATTAGTTGAATCGATAGTGAGATGATATAGGGAACACTACTCTAAATCATTTCTAGTCGAGTATTAGCATTCAGGGACAATGTTAATACAATAAGACTAGCATGTAGGTCAGCTCGATGACTTGATCTCACAAGTCATGGATATAGAGATATCAAGCTGACACATGGGTATGCATTAGAGAATGTATACTGAATGACCCGCCATGAGAAAGTATCGTGGATCATTATATGAGTGTCATATACTTTCTCATGTGGCTATTAGTATGACTATTAGTCCTTAGACCTGAAGTCACCATGGATCCCTACATAAGGAGTTATGTGCTTTGGTTTCGTCAAACGTCACCCGTAACTGGGTGGACTATAAAGGCGATTACTGGGTATATAACGAATTATGTAGAGGGATGTGAGTGATGTATATGGGATCTATCCCTCCCATATGACGGGAGCGACATCGGTATTCTTGATAGAGTGAGACCACTAAGTGCATGGCCATGCCCAAATGAGTCAACATTAGATGTTGAGCTCATTTGATCGAGTGAGTCTACTTGGAGTTCAAGATTTAGATTGATTAGAGGATGACACGGTCTATGCCTCATATTGATCAATCTAAATGTCTAGGATAGAAGGACACTTGTCATTATTTTGTGAGTAGTCACAATTGGTAGTCACAAGGTGATGTCGGATCTCGACATTCTTGTAACTTGGGTAGTAATGATGTGTTGCTAGATATCGCTCATTACTTATGCTCCTAAATGGGTTTAGGGCATTGCCAACGTTACAAGAACCTATAGGGTCACACACTTAGGACAATTAGGTGGAGATTAGGTTCATATGATGAACCAAGAGGATTAGATTCATTTGATGAATCAAATTAGATTAAGAGTAATCCTAATTGGGCTAACTTGAGTTCGACTCAAGTTGATTCATGTGTTAAATGAGTCTAATTTAGATTTTGACTCATTGAATCAATTTAATTTAATGAATTAGATTCATTATATTAAGTTGGCTCGAATCAAATGGTTGGATTAGATCCACCATGGTAGAGATTGAGTCAAGTTTGACTTGACTTGAGAAGGAAGACCAAAGGTCAATTTTGACTTGACCTTTTGCCACCTCATTGGTGAGTTGGCATTAGGTGGACCAATAATGATGTTCCACATCATCATGGGTGCCACCTCATGGAAGTAACAAAGCCACTCTCTTAATGGTTTCATATTAATTGCAATTAATGCAATTAATGTGATTTTATGGTTTCATATTAATTGCAATTAATGCAATTAATGTGAATTTTGAAATGTGGCCGGCCACTTTGTTTTGGGTGAAGAAATTCATTTTTCATTCACTTGTGTGCCTCTTCCTCCTTCTCCCTCTCAAGCTCTCCCTCTCCCTCTCCTCCCTTGGCCGAACCACATAGGTTCTAGCACACCTTGGTTTTGGTCATCTCCATCTAGTGTGTCCGTGTGGATACTTCTAGAGGACCGGCGCTTGACGGTCTTGAGATCCGGCATCATTTGGACGAGCGGGAACGCGAAGGGCATCGCATCAAAGGGTAAACACTTTTTCCTCATAGATCTAAGTAGTAGATCAGTTTTTGAACTCGTACAAGAAATAGTTTTTCGAATTTTTATACGAATCTTTGCATGGATCTACGGCTTTGGGTCCTTCGGGGTTTCCGCGACGCGAAAAAGCGGTTTTCGCGGCTCGAAGAACCCAACACAATACACCTGACACACTTGCTCACACAACGTATGTGTGATCGACATAATCCTCCCATTTGTACACACCAAACGCACTCATAGCACAGGTATAAATCAGTGTGATACCTCCAACAATACCTACCGAACTCATGTGCATATATCAACATAGATATAATCGACAATACACCTCAAACAACCTCACATGACATATATACACCTATGCCAAGAGTATAATCAACGTAATATTTCCAACAAAACCTAATAGACACAAGTGCATCCACAAATCAAATATAATCAATAAAATACCTCGAATATTACACCAACACATCTGCACATATCACAACTCAAATTAAATCAATAAGATACATCCAATAAAACACTCAAACATATGTGCACATTTTCACAACATAGTTTTTAATTGACAAATACCTCCAATAAACAATCAGACATGTATATCTAACCACTCGAGTATAATTTACTAGACACCCTAAAAAATCATATGTATAAATGTGTACGACCCAAAAGACAAAATCAGAATTCAAGAACATCAAGACACTCTCATTTTTATCCTCAAAAATATCAGCCCACATAATATCAGATGAATCAGTCTCTACTCCCCATGAGAGCAAGTTAACATTCAAAACATCAAATCACTATTTATCAACATAGTCCAATATCAGAGGAAGTAAACATCAATTTTATCATCCTGTTAACTAGCCACAACTAACTAGATTTATTAAAATCTCATAGACACACTCAACCGTAAACTCTCTAGCACCCGATCTATATCTGATCACCAACTATAATCACCAAACCTGTGAATATCATACATGACACTCACTATGTCACCATCAACGATAACCCAAATAATAGATCATCAAAATAATTATCCACTAATAGATCATCAGACAACCACATAACATTTACTCTCATAAATCATTAGAAATCAACCCATCACAATATCTGATCTCACAATGTTCCTCAACCTCAACTCATTCTCAACAATGATCAAACATGATAACTCTCCAATGACCAATTTTCATCGTATCGGATACCCTAATATCCAAAAGATATGAGTATAAAAACTCTACTGACTAAGTCCACAGGAATATATAGGTATCATCCATTACACAACTTACAATAGCAGAGGCTGATATATGCCTCCATCTCCTAATAGTAGTAACAGAAGTTAAAACTACTGATGGTATGATATGAAAAATCACCAGAGACTATAATCCTTGATCTCTATTAGGGTCGACCAAGATCAGTGGCTAACCCATCACATGTAATATGGCTACAACAACCAGACAGGTAATAAAGATAAGGTGCTAATAGATGTCCTAACTATCATAAAATAAACATCATACCTATTTGCCGTCTGGAGATGTTCCGTCGCTCTCCAGTCCTCAACTTTTGACCTCAAAATTCCGAACAAGAATATCACCGGAAATCCAAATAAATCCGAAATGGAAATCCGAAACATAACCATATCGAAAATCCGAAAATGCCCAGTTTGACTCGCAAACCTGGCTAACCCAAAAATCCAGAATACCAATAACAGGTATCCGATAAATCTCCAGAACACCAAAAATAGGTATCATAACCTGCTCTGATACCAAATAAATTGGTATCAGATAAATCTCGAAAATCCATAATACAAAAATCCAACAAGTATCGCCAAACTTGGCGCTCTGATACCAAGTAAATAAATTGGTATCAGGTTATCCCAAACATCCAAAATACGAAAATAAAAGATCGTATAACTGTGCTCTGATACCACTAAATTGTCACACCCGAGAGGAGTCCCTGTCCGAGAAAATTTCGGCAGCATCTCCCCTGTACGGTGGTCAATCTGAAACTTTTCTACATCCTCATATACCTCAGCCACAGGCGGCTGGAATAATAACAATAAATAAAAACAATCACCACGCAGTTTATATAGATATTCAGCCTCTGGCTGTCACAACCACGCAGTTAATAATAGTAATCACAACTATAGTACTCTGACTCGAAATCCACCCTACTTAACTACACTCGTAAAGCTCAAATCCGACGAAACTCACCTCTTCTGCCGTCCAGGCAGGCATGTAGTAAAAACATATCGAATAGAACATCCATCAATATCAAAAGAAAACATACGATGTCCAAGTATCCAAATAACCAAGTATACACATAAGCAAATAAAAACCAAACCAAATGGTAAATAAATCCTCGAGGTCTGCAGGGATCTAGCACTACGTGCAGTGAGGACTAGCGACTGGAACTCCCTCCGGACAACATCAACCTGAAAATAACAACAATGGAGACGGGGTGAGTCCAACACTCAGCAGGTACAATTGATATGCAAAGTAAAGAAATAACACCTAACACTAATCATGCGTACAGTCTCCTGATATAAGAAAGATATAAATATGCATCTGAAGTAAACAGGAGAATGCTGTACTAACCAGGTCCTGAGTATAAGGTCAAACAGTCCGAGTGGTATAGGAATCCTGTATGCATGTCAAACATAGGTATCCAAACAATATGCAGCATATAAATGCAGCAAGCACAAACACAAGCAATAAATGCATCATGCACATGATGCCAATGATGCGTCCTGGTCACCCCTGACGCCAGTCGATCATCTCACACACAATAGTGAGGCCGAGTGGGTAGGGCTGTGACAACCGTGCACTCTGTCGTCACTACTCCTGATGAGTGACCGAGTGGACGGGATGCTGTCGGAGTACACCTATCCTCCTACCCCAAATCATAAATGGGGGAGCGCAATGCTCTCATCTCCCGGTACTCAAAGACGGGGAGGAATCCCTGCCGGATAACACGTTGTGTCACACTACCCATGAGCGGACCAACGGTGCCTAACAGAGTCCCTGCTGCAACACACTCAGCCTGAATCGACCACTAACCCATGAGTGGTGGTGTGTGCAGATCCATGTAACTGGCGATGTGCTCAACAATAATGGAGCGGACTATCGCACAGCATGCAATCATGCAAATGGTGCATGGCACTAACCACAAAATATCCTGACCTAATCCACATGTATATAAAAATGCATCATAGGTCCACGAATCAAAACAATCCAAAGGTACACAGAAGGTATAAAACCTAGGTCCTGAACATGGTAAAGCATGGTATATCACTACCCCTATAAGCATGTATAAACAGGTAAAATATACATGAGATGCAAACCAATCAATAAATCAAGCATGTACCAAGATTTGGGTAGTGATTAACCGAAACAGATAAGAAACACAATTAATGCAACATGTTAATTTCATTACTAAGCATATCAAAGACAAAAAGTCAAAAGTACCCGCCTCCGATAAGAAAAGTCCAAATCTGACTCCGAGATACCCGTCTCGCGTCAAAGTCCTGTGTCACCAATATATATACATTTTTATTTAGCTACAACCCATATAAATAGCCAAATAAAAATCTCTAACACTAAATTAGAGCAAAACCTTAATCCATAAACCTTAACCAACTAGGGTTAGCTTCCTAAAACCCTAATTCATTCCACTATACAATTTGATCAAGGTCTATATATATATATATATATATATATATATACATCCGGCCTAACATAATAAATTCGAATCAAATTCCATTTCTTAACCTTTCCTTCAATTCAATGCATGCTACAACAAAAGAAACCACTGCACTACATCTTACCTCAACACTGACCGCCGGAAATCCCTAGATCAACGATGGCAATATGTGATCGGTAGAGGACCTCAACTTCTAGCTCCTGTCCAAAACCCAAAGTGAGCTGCTGGATCAAAAGAAATCCACAGTGCATAAAATTCCAAATCCACAGGACACGATACCTGTGCCTCACAGTCGTGTTTGTTGCTCCACAGCCCTCAACTAGTTGCTCTTCCTCTCCACTGGTCGGAGGTGATAAGGATCCGGCGACCGCGCTGGGGCACAGTGACGAAAATCAGAGGGCTCTTAGTGGCTGGCAGCTAGGGCACAAGGAATTAGCTGGCACTAGGGACCTCCACGGCGATGGGGTGAGGGGCAATGGTTGGCCTCGGCGCACAGATCAGATGAGAGGAGATGAAGTGCCGAGGAATTGGGGCTTTGTACGTGTGGGGAAAGCGAGGAAACTGCTCGGCGCCGGTTAAGGCACGGAAGAGGGAAAGCGAACGGGCTCGACCGGCAGTGGTCGTGCTCGCCGGCGCTTGGGCAGGGACGGAGGAGAAGGGAAGAGTAGAAGGAGTAGGGGCGTCGTCGGCGTCAGGCAGAGGAGAGGAGAAGTGATCGGCGCAAAGTGAGGGAAGAAGAAAAGAGGGGGAACAATTATGGCACGAGAGAGGAAAAGAAGAAAAGAAAAAGAAAAATGGAAAAGAAAATTCTTTCCTCATTAAAATAGGGTAGCCTAAACAGGCTTTCCCGGAACCTATTTTTATCCCCGTAAACTCGTTCATATGAGTTCCGAAAAATTCCCAGAAAATTTCTAAAAAATTCTGGAAAATTTTCTTATCATTAATATTCGCCTATTTTTCGGTATTTTACAAGAAAGGCCAATATTGGTCGGGATAAAGATAGGCCAATATTGGTCGGGATAATACTTTAAGAAAGATAGGCTAATATTGGTTAGGATAATACCTTAAGCAAGATAGGCCAATATTGGTCGGGATAAAGATAGGCCAATATTGGTCGGGATAAATATAGGCCAATATTGGTCGGGATAAATATAGGTCAATATTGGTCGGGATAACACCTTAAGAAAGATAGGCCAATATTGGTCAGGATAATACCTTAAGCAATATAGGCCAATATTGATCGGGATAAAGATAGGTCAATATTAGTCGGGATAAAGATAGGTCAATATTGGTCGGGATAATACCTTAAGAAAGATAGGCCAATATTGGTCAGGATAATACCTTAAGCAAGATAGGACAATATTGGTCGGGATAAAGATAGGCCAATATTGGTCGGGATAAAGATAGGTCAATATTGGTCGGGATAAATATAGGCCAATATTGGTCGGGATAATACCTTAAGAAAGATAGGCCAATATTGGTCAGGATAATACTTTAAGCAAGATATGTCAATATTGGTCGGGATAAAGATAGACCAATATTGGTCGGGATAAAGATAGGTCAATATTGGTCGGGATAATACCTTAACAAAGATAGGCCAATATTGGTCGGGATAAAGATAGGTCAATATTGGTCGGGATAATACCTTAATAAAGATAGGCCAATATTGGTCAGGATAATACCTTAAGCAAGATAGGCCAATATTGGTCGGGATAAAGATAGGCCAATATTGGTCGGGATAAAGATAGGCCAATATTGGTCGGGATAAATATAGGCAAATATTGGTCGGGATAATACCTTAAGAAATATAGGCCAATATTGGTCAGGATAATACCTTAAACAAGATAGGGCAATATTGGTCGGGATAAAGATAGGTCAATATTGGTCGGGATAAAGATAGGTCAATATTGGTCGGGATAATACCTTAAGAAAGATAGGCCAATATTGGTCAGGATAATACCTTAAGCAAGATAGGCCAATATTGGTCGGGATAAAGATAGGCCAATATTAGTCGGGATAAAGATAGGCCAATATTGGTCGGGATAAAGATAGACCAATATTGGTTGGGATAAAGATAGACCAATATTGGTCGGGATAATACATTAAGAAAGATAGGCCAATATTGGTCAGGATAATACCTTAAGCAAGATAAGCCAATATTGATTAGGATAAAGATAGGCCAATATTGGTCGGGATAAAGATAGGTCAAAATTGGTCGGGATAATACCTTAAGAAAGATAGGCCAATATTGGTTAGGATAATACCTTAAGCAAGATAGGCCAATATTGGTCGGGATAAAGATAGGCCAATATTGGTCGGGATAAAGATAGGCCAATATTGGTTGGGATAATACCTTAAGAAAGATAGACCAATATTGGTCGGGATAATACCTCAAGAAAGATAGGCCAGTATTGGTCGGGATAAAGATAGGTCAATATTGGTCGGGATAAAGATAGGCCAATATTGGTTGGGATAATACCTTAAGAAAGATTGGCTAATATCGGTCGGGTTTACATGTCTAAGATAACAAAACCAGGATTGTTCAAGGTGATATACCTGAACCCAGACTAATACTAATTGAGTATACATTATCGCCCAGATATAAGAAGAAGGCTCTATAAAAGTTATAGTATCCTATTGAATGATTAGTTGAATGATAGTAATAAACCGACCGATATTGGTCGAGATAATACCTTAAGAAAGATAGACCAATATTGGTCGGGATAAAGATAGGCCAATATTGGTTGGGATAAAGATAGGCCAATATTGGTTGGGATAATACCTTAAGAAAGATTGGCTAATATCGGTCGGGTTTACACGTCTAAGATAACAAAACCAGGATTGTTCAAGGTGATATACCTGAACCCAGACTAATACTAATTGAGTATACATTATCGCCCAGATATAAGAAGAAGGCTCTATAAAAGTTATAGTATCCTATTGAATGATTAGTTGAATGATAGTAATAAACCGACCGGACCTAGTCTAGGCTTAACTTCAGCCGATACAAGGCACTACATCATGTTGGGCTGGCTATAGTATAATAAGGACAGGGCAAACAAGTAAGGGTGACAAATATACTTCGATATAATTTATAAGACAGAGTAGGGGCAAATATTTCAGGAATATTCATAAATAGTTTATTGACGATATCTGTGGTGTGTGATTACATAGCAGGTTTGCTAAAAATGGTGGGAAGAATGCTTCTAGACTTTTCTGCAGGTACTAAATAACAAAGAGGGTATATCTAGGGTACGAAAAAGATTCCTTAAAAGCTACTTCTCCACAAGTACATAGTTGAGGTCATCTCATAACAAACTCTAATAAACCGGGGTCCACTTCATGACCACGGAGGTTATATGAAGTGGTATAAAAAGGGGAATCCTCTCCGTTGGCCAGGTAAGTTCACATCATTGCGCACATTGATAAACCTAATTTTTCAACTACTGTTCATCTTCTTCCTCCTTCCACACCGAGAGAGATCACTGACTTGAGCATCGGAGGGCCTAGCCAGGGATTCCCACCCCGGTCTTAGGTCACTGACGATAGTGTTGGTTGGTCTCTTGTGCGCAGGAAATCTGGGAGGCTCTGAATTTGTGTGTCTCTTTGATCGGGTTTCTCTCTCATCATCGGATCTTCGTACAAGGAAGGCATTCGGTAGCCCTATTTTTCCCGATCCACTTTGGGTTTCTCGGATCGAGGTTCTCCAGGCTTTCTTCTCCATCAATAGTGGGTTTCTTCTTCCGGATCTTCGTCTTGCCTAGCTTCTCAGACAGGATCAAATTTACCACCGTCTGTGTGTTAGTTAGAGCCCTAGAGCCAATCATTTGATGATTGTATGGACTCATTGTATCATATTCTTGTATATTAATAAAGGCATTTGTTTGGTTATTATACTTATTTGTATTAGTGCCAAATAGACTAAGTATAATAGCGTCCTTGAGTAGAAGGTTCATACCTATATCAATCGATTAATTGAATCGATAGTGAGATGATATAGGGAACACTACTCTAAATCATTCCTAGTCGAGTATTAACATTCAGGGACAATGTTAATGCAATA
The DNA here is from genome assembly GCF_018446385.1 of Zingiber officinale. Taxonomy (NCBI): domain Eukaryota; kingdom Viridiplantae; phylum Streptophyta; class Magnoliopsida; order Zingiberales; family Zingiberaceae; genus Zingiber; species Zingiber officinale. The sequence continues at coordinate 297,226 of NC_055997.1, read as the reverse complement.
AGACTAGCATGTAGGTCAGCTCGATGACTTGATCTCACAAGTCATGGATATAGAGATATCATGCTGACACATGGGTATACATTGAAGAATGTATACTGAATGACCCGCCATGAGAAAGTATCATGGATCGTTATATGAGTGTCATATACTTTCTCATGTGGCTATTAGTATGATTATTAGTCCTTAGACCTGAAGTCACCATGGATCCTACATAAGGAGTTATGTACTTTAGTTTCGTCAAACGTCACCCGTAACTGGGTGGACTATAAAGGCGATTACTGGGTATGTAACGAATTATGCAGAGGGATGTGAGTGATGTAGATGGGATCTATCCCTCCCATATAACGGGTGATGGTTGCTACTCGGAAAACCTAGAGGTTCCACTGTACAAAAATTTTGTACAAAGGTCTGAACCTTTTCCTAGCTACCATGTGTTCTTTTAAATTAAATTTTGGATCGCCTGCGGAACTTAACACGTTTGATCCAAAACTTAATCTATTTGTTCTTTTAGGTTTTGACTTGGATCTCCTGCGGAACTTAACACGTTCGACCCAAGTCTCCTTAAGTTATTAATTCCATTAAATATTAATTTCCATAAAAGGTTCCCAGTACTGACGTGGCGAGGCACATGGCCTTCTTGGATATGGGAGCAACCACCACCGACTAGACAAAACCTTTAATAGAAAGCTAATATTTAATTTCCTAAAATAACTTTAGGTTAACCAAAGAGAACAATCAAATCACAAGGAAAAGAAAACAAAAGAACACAACTTCGAAAAACATATTCGAAATACTAGAACGTAAGCCTCTTGTATTTGGTATTATTTCCATAAATAACTAGCATGATGCGGAAAGAAAAATTACTAGTTATACCTTGTAGAAAAACCTCTTGATCTTCTACCGTATTCCTCTTCTAACCTCGGACGTTGTGTGGGCAACGATCTTCCGAGATGAGAAACCACCAAGCACCTTCTTCTCCTCCTAGCTAGGTTCGGCCAAAACAAGAAAGCTCCACCAAGGAAGAAGAAAAACACCAACCAAGCTCTAAGAGATGCAAGCTTCCTCTCCTTCTTCTTCTTCTTCTCCAAGTAGTATCCGGCCTCCACAAGACCTCCAAGCAATAGAGAGTTTCGGCCACCACAAAGAGGAAGAAGAGAAGAGATGATGGCCGGCCACAACACCAAGGAAAAGAGGGAGAGAAAACAATAGAGGTTGTTCACTTGAAGCCTTCTCTACCCCCTCTTTTATAATCCTTGGTCTTGGCAAATAAGGAAATTTAATTAAAAACTTCCTTAATTCTTTTGCCATGAAAAGGAAATATTTATTTAATTAAAACAATTTTCTCAATTTATATGGTCCCACACAAAAGCTACAAACAAGGAGAGTTTTAATTAAAACTTCCTAATTTGTCTCCAGAAATTTATAAAATTTCTTCAATAATTTAATCCCTTCATGATTGGTTTATAAAAAGGAAATTTAATAAATTAAAATCTTTCTTTTAAACATGTGGATAAAAAGAAAGTTATCTCTAAAAATTAAAATCTCTTTTAATCTACAAATAAGGAAAGATATCAAATCTTTTCTCAATCTTTTGTAGAAACTAATAAAAGAGAATTATTAATTTTTAAACTTTCTTTTAAATCATGAACATGGTTAAAAAGGAAAGTTTTCTTAAAATTTAAAATCCTCCTTTAATCAACAAATAAGGAAAGATTTCAAATTTTAAACTCTCTTTTAAACATGTAGATGATTTACAAATAAGGAAAGTTTTTACCAAAAATTAAAACCATCCTTTTAATCTACAAATAAGGAAAGAGATTAATCTCTTCTCTTAATCCTTTGTAGAAAGTTATAAAAGGAAATTTTTAATTTTTAAACTCTCTTTAAAATCATGATATCCACATAAGAAATAATTTTAATAAAAATCCTTTTAATACTCTAGTGGTCGGCCACCTAAGCTTGGGACCCATGTTTTGGTCGGCCACCAACTTGGCTCATCCACTTGGTCTTTGCCGGCCCTAGCTTGGGTTCCAAGCTAGCTTGGCCGGCCCCATTGGATGGGTAAGAAGGTGGGTATGTGGTGGGTATAAAACTCTATATACAAGAGGCTATGAAAGGGACCGAGAGGAGGAATTGGTTTTGGTCTCCCGATGAAATTAAGCATCCCGTGTTCGCCCCGAACACACAACTTAATTTCATCAATAATAATTCATTCCACTAAAGAACTATTATTGAACTACCGCACCAATCCCAAATTACATTTTGGGCTCCTTCTTATTATGAGTGTGTTAGTCTCCCTGTGTTTAAGATAACAAATGTCCACTAATTAAGTAAGTTACTGACAACTCACTTAATTAATATCTAGCTCCAAGAGTAGTACCACTCAACTTCATCGTCATGTCGGACTAAGTCCACCTGCAGGGTTTAACATGACAATCCTTATGAGCTCCTCTTGGGGACATTCTCAACCTAGATCACTAGGACACAGTTTCCTTCTATAATCAACAACACACACTATAAGTGATATCATTTCCCAACTTATCGGGCTTATTGATTCATCGAACTAAATCTCACCCATTGATAAATTAAAGAAATAAATATCAAATATATGTGCTTGTTATTATATTAGGATTAAGAGCACACACTTCCATAATAACTGAGGTCTTTGTTTCTTTATAAAGTCAATATAAAAGAAACGACCTCTAATGGTCCTACTCAATACACTCTAAGTGTACTAGTGTAATTATATAGTTAAGATAAACTAATACATAATTACACTACGACCTTCCAATGGTTTGTTCCTTTCCATTTTAGTCGTGAGCTACTGTTTATAATTTATAAGGAAACCGATAACATGATCTTCTGTGTGTGACACCACACACCATGTTATTTACAATATAAATTAATTGAACAACTACATTTATCATAAATGTAGACATTTGACCAATGTGATTCTTATTTCTAGATAAATGTTTATACCAAAAGCTAGGCTTTTAGTATACACTCTAACAATCTCCCACTTATACTAAAAGACTAAGCTGCCATATCAGCTGCCATACATCTGATTCCCAACCGTTCAACATGCCCATCAAAAGCTCTTGCCTTAAAGACCTTAGTGAAAGGATCTATAGGTCATCACCTGATGCAATCTAGGCGGCAACAACTTCTCCTCGTTTATACGATTTCTCGTATTGGGTGGTACTTGCGCTCTATTGTGTTTACTTGCCTTATAGACTTATGGTTTCTTCGAGTTTGCTACTGCACCAACATTATTACAATAAATTGTAATAATCTTTGGACAAACCAGAAATCATTTCTAAGTCTATCTTGAGGTTATTGAGTCATTCAGCTTTTATGGCTACCTCAGAGGCTTGTCATATACTAAGCTTCTATGGTGGAGTCCAGAAAAACACCTATGCTTATCACTCTTCCATAGTTATGACTTTACCTCCTAAAGTAAACACAAAACCCCGAGGTTGACTTATTATTGTCCCTATCCGATTGGAAGTCAAAATCCATGCAACCCACAAGGACCAAATTAACTGCCTTGTAAGCTAACATATAATCTCTAGTACCTCTAAGGTACTTCAATATATGCTTTACTGCAGTCCACTGTCCTTGTCTAGAGTTACTTTGTTATCTGCTAACTATGCCCTTGGCAAAACAGATTTATGATCTCGTGCATAGCATACATTAGGCTTCTGTCAGCCGAAGCATAAAGAACTGCCTTTATTTCCTTTATCTCCTTTGATGTCTACAGAGACATATCTTTAGATAAAGTTACTCTATCCTTAAAAAGGTAAGAAACCTTTCTTGGAGTTTTGTATGCTTAAAACGAGCAAGGATTTTTTCGATGTATGAAACTTGGGATAAGTAAAATATTCTTTTCTTGAGATCCCTTATTACTTTGATCTCAAGAATATATACATTCTCTCAAGTCCTTCATATCGAATTGTTTGGACAACCATACCCTTACTTCTGACAATACTTTGATATTGTTTCCAACTACCAAAAATGTTATCTACGTATAGTACAAGAAATACCACCACGTTTCCATCACGCCTTTTGTATACACAAGACTTATCCGGTTACTAAATAAATCCATAGGTCTGGATTACTTTGATAAACCGGATGTTCCAAGACCTTGAAGCTTTGCCTCAGTCCATAGACTGATTGAGCTTACACAAGATGCTCTTAGCCCTTTGCAATGAACCCTTCTGGTTGCTTTATATGGATGCTTTCTTCAAGACTTCCATTAAGGAATGCTGTCTTGACATCCACTTGCCAAATAGATAAAAGAATCCGGATAGATTTTAGCATGACTACCAGTGAAAAAAGTTTCCTTTTTCATCAAGCCTTGCTCTGAAGGTTTCTACCTTCTGTCTATCCTTCTTTTCCTATTATAGACCTTTTACACCCAAAGGCTTTTACACCATTTGGTGGTTCTACAAGCTTCCAGATTTTATTAGAATACATATATTCTAATTCTGTTATTCATTACTCTTTGCCAAGATGCTGCATCTTTATCTTGGAGTGCTTCATCATATGACCGGAGATCAGGTTCATGTCCTTCAGGGATCGAGTCCAAAAACTCTCCCAAAACATGAATCTTTTTAGGTTGCTTAACAACCCTCCCACTATGACAAGACACTTTCTGTAATTGTGTATCATTTGTGATACGTGTTGCAGTTTCCTTGTGGTATCTCATCTTATACAGTTGGTACTAGATTAGACATATCTTTTATTATTTCCTTAAGAACAAATTTACTTATGAGCACGTGGTTCCTTATATAGTCCTTTTCTAAAAATCAGTCATTGATGCTAACAATGACCTTCTGATTTTTAAGACTATAAACCTACTTTTGTTTATCTAGGATAACTTACAAACAAGTGAACTCCTATCCAACTTATCATTATCTCTCATATGTGCTGGATTACCCGAATCCGAATATGCTTCAAAATAGGCTTACGCCTATTCAGCAACTCTATATGAGTAGAGAGTTATGACTTTGGAAGGTACTATGTTCACTTCCGTTTCCAGAGCATATCCTTAAAACAAATTTGGTAATTTTCTGAATAACTCATCACCTATCTAATTATTCCATAAGAGTCCTATACCTTCTTTCTACTACATCATTCTGTTGGGGTGTACCAGATGTAGTTAGTTGGGATTGAAATCCAACTTCTGATAAGTGACTCCTAAATTCTCCCAAGAGGTACTTGCCACTACGATCTTACCATAGTGACTTTTACTTTAACATTTCTCCGCATCAGCCTTGTACTCTTTGAACTAATCAAAGTACTTAGTCTTGCGGCACATTAAGTAAATTTATTTGTATCTTGAATAGTTGTAGACAAAATATTCAATACTACCTCTTGTCTGGATAGTCATAGGATCACACAAATCAGAATGAACCAATTTCAACATATATTTGACTCCATACCCCTTAAAAGCTTCTTGGTTATTTTCTTTCTATGTAAGACTCGCAGGTTGGAAAGATTTCCACTACCAATGAACCCAAAAGTTCATCAGCTACCAATGAATCCTACTCAAGTATAACCTAGCTTTTAGATGCCAAAGATATAATTGGTTCTTTTCTGAAGGTTGCTTTCTCTTAAAATTAGAAGATGTGTTACTAATTTCCATTTGTTGCATCGTGGGAGTTATTGGATTATAAATTGTCAACCATCATACCAGAATAGATAATTTCCTTATTTTTCTTGATAACATCTTTGTTATCAAAATAGACACAATATCTATAATAGTTTAGAAACTGAAATCAGGTTCTTTCTAAACTTGGTACGTAAAGACAATTACTTAAAATCCATATTTTATTCTTATCAAAGGATAAACATCTCCCACTGCAACAACTACCACTTTTACAGTAGTGCTCATGTGGACGGTGATTTACTTTTCATTTAGTTGTCGGGTTTCCTGGAACCCTTCTTTGCAGACATGATTAATGGCATCTTGTATCTACACTCCAGGTTCTGGTAGATAACACCACTAGACATGTTTCAACTAATGAATTAAATACACCTAAATTGTTCTTAGTTCTAAGAAGACAGTCTACCTTAATGTCCAAGTCCTATTTCCAATCATTACAATTGGGACTACTAAGTCTTTTTCTATAGTATGACTACTAGGGATTGACAAACATCCTAAGAATCACAAAAATATTTGGTCAAGATCAACTCCTTAAAATCTCCATGAATTTTGTATATACAAAATCGAAGAGGAGATTTTATTCATTAATTTTATTATCTCGTCAACTTTACTTTATGACGAATAAAATTAATAGTTGATCTGTCTTTGATCAAATATTTGGTCAAAACTCTTTGAATTTAAAATAACATTGATTCCTCAAACAATATTATTTAAATTCACCAACACCTCAAACACCGTGGATTTTGCATGCCACGTTAGTGTGGACGTATACAAAATTTAAACATTTGTAAGAGGAGGGTTTTACCCATTAATTATCTTGTCAATAAATCTTTATGACAAATAAAATTACCTCAAACACCGTGAATTTTGTATGCCACGTTAGTGTGGACGTATACAAAATCAAACATTTGTAAGAGGAGTTTTTAATTTTATTATCTTGTCAACCTATTTATTTGACAAATTAATAGTTGGTTTTCTTCGGTCACACAAATAATAGCAGTGACTCCGATGGGGAGGATACTATTAGACATGCCTAAGTGTATACCATTACTTGACACTAAGTCCATTAATAAGATTATGCCCCTTCCGTTGGGGAAGATCACACGCTCTTAATTAACTTTCTATAGTCATCCAAAATTGGAAGTCTGTTCTAGTGATCCACAAACAAGCTCATCCGTTATGGAGGAAGGCACTCAGAGCCAACGCGCAAGCTTGTTTGCATCACTTACAAACCAGTAATGGAGACCATGGGATTTATTTAAAAATCCCTCTCCCACTTAGTTATTTATAAACGAGGAATTTTTAACTATACTAGTCTATGTATACTAACATACACACACAACACAATATAAAAGCAATAAATAGAAAATCTAATTTTCAACTATTATGGCTTTTATCTATTGCTGTTCTCCGTGTGCTGCTGCCATCTTTGGCCACTGCCACCGGGTCTAGTTGTCGCATCCATCTTGCTCCTTGTTCCGCTGCGCCTCTGGTCCTCAAAAAGTTCCACGCCTTGCAAGATTCGATTCGCGACATATATAGAATTTTTACATTTTTCGATCCTATATTCCTCGAAGGAATGTACATGTATCTAGATCAAAAAATAAAATCCTAATAAAACTAAATACAGCTCCTGCTGTATTTTATAATACAATCATGCACACACAATAAAATGCCCTTGACATGTCCAAGGGTCCAATCACACACATAATAACTATAAGCCATAATAGTTGGATCCTGCATCCACAAAGTTAGCACATCCTACTATTATCCTACCTAAATTATGTATGACATGTGCATAATTAAACTAATACCAAATACACAGAGGCAAAACCCTAGCTCTGATACCAATTGTAGGTTGCTACTCGGAAAACCTAGAGGTTCCACTGTACAAAAATTTTGTACAAAGGTCTGAACCTTTTCCTAGCTACCATGTGTTCTTTTAAATTAAATTTTGGATCGCCTGCGGAACTTAACACGTTTGATCCAAAACTTAATCTATTTGTTCTTTTAGGTTTTGACTTGGATCTCCTGCGGAACTTAACACGTTCGACCCAAGTCTCCTTAAGTTATTAATTCCATTAAATATTAATTTCCATAAGGTTCCCTGATGTGGCGAGGCACATGGCCTTCTTGGATATGGGAGCAACCACCACCGACTAGACAAAACCTTTTATAGAAAGCTAATATTTAATTTCCTAAAATAACTTTAGGTTAACCAAAGAGAACAATCAAATCACAAGGAAAAGAAAAAAACAAAAGAACACAACATCGAAAAACATATTCGAAATTCTAGAACGTAAGCCTCTTGTATTTGGTATTATTTCCATAAATAACTAGCATGATGCGGAAAGAAAAATTACTAGTTATACCTTGTAGAAAAACCTCTTGATCTTCTACCGTATTCCTCTTCTAACCTCGGACGTTGTGTGGGCAACGATCTTCCGAGATGAGAAACCACCAAGCACCTTCTTCTCCTCCTAGCTAGGTTCGGCCAAAACAAGAAAGCTTCACCAAGGAAGAAGAAAAACACCAACCAAGCTCTAAGAGATGCAAGCTTCCTCTCCTTCTTCTTCTTCTTCTCCAAGTAGTATCCGGCCTCCACAAGACCTCCAAGCAATAGAGAGTTTCGGCCACCACAAAGAGGAAGAAGAGAAGAGATGATGGCCGGCCACAACACCAAGGAAAAGAGGGAGAGAAAACAATAGAGGTTGTTCACTTGAAGCCTTCTCTACCCCCTCTTTTATAATCCTTGGTCTTGGCAAATAAGGAAATTTAATTAAAAACTTCCTTAATTCTTTTTCCATGAAAAGGAAAAATTTATTTAATTAAAACAATTTTCCTTTTCTCAATTTATATGGCCGGCCACACCAAAGCTACAAACAAGGAGAGTTTTAATTAAAACATCCTAATTTGTCTCCAGAAATTTATAAAATTTCTTTAATAATTTAATCCCTTCATGATTGGTTTATAAAAAGGAAATTTAATAAATTAAAATCTTTCTTTTAAACATGTAGATAAAAAGAAAGTTATCTCTAAAAATTAAAATCTCTTTTAATCTACAAATAAGGAAAGATATCAAATCTTTTCTCAATCTTTTGTAGAAACTAATAAAAGAGAATTATTAATTTTTAAACTTTCTTTTAAATCATGAACATGGTTAAAAAGGAAAGTTTTCTTAAAATTTAAAATCCTCCTTTAATCAACAAATAAGGAAAGATTTCAAATTTTAAACTCTCTTTTAAACATGTAGATGATTTACAAATAAGGAAAGTTTTACAAAAATTAAAACCATCCTTTTAATCTACAAATAAGGAAAGAGATTAATCTCTTCTCTTAATCTTTTGTAGAAAGTTATAAAAGGAAATTTTTAATTTTTAAACTCTCTTTTAAAATCATGATATCCACATAAGAAATAATTTTAATAAAAACCCTTTTAATATTCTAGTGGCCGGCCACCTAAGCTTGGGACCCAAGCTTTGGCCGGCCACCTACATGACTCATCCACTTGGTCTTGGCCGGCCCTAGCTTGGGTTCCAAGCTAGCTTGGCCGACCCCATTGGATGGGTAAGAAGGTGGGTATGCGGTGGGTATAAATCTCTATATACTAGAGGCTACGATAGGGACCGAGAGGAGGAATTGGTTTTGGTCTCCCGATGAAATTAAGCATCCCGTGTTCGCCCCGAACACACAACTTAATTTCATCAATAATAATTCATTCCACTAAAGAACTATTATTGAACTACAGCACCAATCCCAAATTACATTTTGGGCTCCTTCTTATTATGAGTGTGTTAGTCTCCCTGTGTTTAAGATAACAAATGTCCACTAATTAAGTAAGTTACTGACAACTCACTTAATTAATATCTAGCTCCAAGAGTAGTACCACTCAACTTCATCGTCATGTCGGACTATGTCCACCTGCAGGGTTTAACATGACAATCCTTATGAGCTCCTCTTGGGGACATTCTCAACCTAGATCACTAGGACACAGTTTCCTTCTATAATCAACAACACACACTATAAGTGATATCATTTCCCAACTTATCGAGCTTATTGATTCATCGAACTAAATCTCACCCATTGATAAATTAAAGAAATAAATATCAAATATATGTGCTTGTTATTATATTAGGATTAAGAGCACACACTTCCATAATAACTGAGGTCTTTGTTTCTTTATAAAGTCAGTATAAAAGAAACGACCTCTAATGGTCCTACTCAATACACTCTAAGTGTACTAGTGTAATTATATAGTTAAGATAAACTAATACATAATTACACTACGACCTTCCAATGGTTTGTTCCTTTCCATTTTAGTCGTGAGCTACTGTTTATAATTTATAAGGAAACCGATAACATGATCTTCTGTGTGTGACACCACACACCATGTTATCTACAATATAAATTAATTGAACAACTACATTTATCATAAATGTAGACATTTGACCAATGTGATTCTTATTTCTAGATAAATGTTTATACCAAAAGCTAGGCTTTTAGTATACACTCTAACAACGGGAGCGACATCGCTATTCTTGATAGAGTGAGACCACGAAATGCATGGCCATGCCCAAATGAGTCAACATTAGATGTTGAGCTCATTTGATCGTTTGAGTCTACTTGGAGTTCAAGATTTAGATTGATTAGAGGATGACACGGTCTATGCCTCACATTAATCAATCTAGATGTCTAGGATAGAAGGACACTTGTCACATATTGTGAGGAGTCACAATTAGTAGTCACAAGGTGATGTTGGATCTCAACATTCTTGTAACTTGGGTAGCAATGATGTATTGCTAGATGCCGCTCATTGCTTATGTTTCTAAAGGAGTTTAGAAACATTGCCAACGTTACAAGAACCTATTGGGTCACACACAAAGAACAAGTGGATGGAGATTAGGTTCATATGATGAACCAATTGGATTAGGTTCATGTGATGAACCAATTGGATTAGGTTCATGTGATGAACCAAATTGGATTAAGAGTAATCCAAATTGGGCTAATTGAGTTAGACTCAAGTTGATTCATGTGTTCAATGAGTCTAATTTGGATTATGACTCATTGAATCAATTTAATTAAATGAATTAGATTCATTATATTAAGTTGGCTTGAATCAAATGGTTAGATTAGATCAACCATGAGAGAGATTTGGTCAAGTTTGACTTGATTTGAGAAGGAAGATCAAAGGTCAATTTTGAATTGACCATTTGCCACCTCATTTGTGAGTTGGCATAAGGTGGACCATTGATGATGCTCCACATCATCATGGTTGCACATGTGTGTGACACCTCATGGAGGTTACAAATCCCCTCTTTAATGGCCACATTAAATGGGAAGGGGGTTACACACACATGAAGGAGAGTGAATGCAATTCATTCTCATTCATTCCATCTTCTTCCTCCTTAGCTCTCTCTTGCTTTCTCCTCTCTTTTGGTCGTGGGTTCCATGAAGGGAGAGAAGGTGGTTGAGTTGTATTCCAAGAGAAGAAAGAAAGGGTGAAGGTCACAAAAGAGGAGACTACTTCTTGAGTGTAAGAGTTTCCTTTCTTCTTTCTTTTTCCCTCCATTTAAATCCTATCCGAGAGCTCTAGAAAGTGCTAGCACACTTGGGGCTCTCTTCTCCATCCTTTGAGTGTGAGAGACACTCCTTGTTCGTGTGGATATCACTAGAGAAGTATCTACCTTGATACTTTGGAGATCCGACAAGTACCTTGGACGAGCGGGATTTTGCAAGGGCACGCAACGAAGGTAAAATGGTTTTCCTTTGTAGATCTACAGTAGATCGTAGTATAAAACTCGTACTTGTGTTTTTGAAATTTTTCCTTGCACGGATCCTACGGCTTCGGGTGATTCGGGGTTTCCGCGACGCGAAAAGCGATTTTCGCGGCCCGAAAAACCCAACAGTGGTATCAGAGCCACGTGCAAGGCTTGTACGAGTTTGTTTTTATTTTTATGAAAAATAAAACCCTTCTATGATTTTCTGTAAAAATTAGTTTTTTATGATTTTATGGGTAATTTTTCCGTAGAAGCGAAGCACAAGTGTCTCGGCACTTGTAGGCTTCGGCTACCGGAAAGATCTTTCAAAACCGGCTTCGTTTTGCCCCAAATCCATTTGGGACAGCGGGCTTGGGTGCCATTAGATCGCAAAGGAGCAACTCACGATGGTTAGATCGTGGGTAGGGGTACTGCCCCTAACCCCGCAAGGGGATTTGCTCCGCGATCGCACCCGAAATCGCTAAAAACGAACCCGCCGGGAAGATTTTTCCGAAACGGCAATGTCTCGACCCAAATCGTTTTGGGACAGCGGATTTAGGCGCTGTTGGATCGCAAAGGAACCCTCGCGATGGTTAGATCGCGGGTAGGGGCGATGCCCCTGGGCCCCGCAAGGGGATCCGTTCCGCGATTGCGCCCGAAACCGCTAAACGGGACCGCCGGGAAATTTTATTCGTAAAATTGTAAAAATTAATTTTAAAATTATAGAAAATTATGAAAATATATAATTTTGAATTATATATTAATTTGTGATAGTCATGGCCCAAAGCCCAATATGATTGGTTGTGTTGTAATTCTTAATACGGCCTGCGTGCCGTTATGTGTTCTTGAGTGTTGTATTATATTCGCGTCGTGCCTTCTCTTATTTTCTTGTTGTAAATTAGATTTAGACTCGAATGTAACTCGAGTTTCAAATTGTAATGTACAAATTGGAGCGGTGGAGGGTCCACACGAGACGGAGTTCCGAGGCGGGCACGAGCAACACAAGGTGGTCAAAGGGAGTAGCTTGAAGAAGTTGTTGACCCTAGGTTGACCAATCGATCTTCTCATTGGCTTGAGAAGATCGTAGTAGGGCCATGACTAAATCACAAATAGATTAATTAATTGCTTGTGTATGTGATGCATATTTAATAAGTAGTTAATTAATTAGTGCCTAACGATTAGATTAGATCTAAGTCGTGCACATGATGCACCCTTGCGATTAGATTAGATCTAAGTCGTGCACAAGATGCATCCCTTCTCGATTAGATTAGATCTCAATCGACTCAACTCTAATGCCTAACCGTGTCGTGATACCTATCACTACCTCGATCACATGTATTGTTGAATCTGCCAAAGCAGAGCAATACATATTATCTTGGTAGGGTACGGAGGGACAATCTTGGTCCCGTCTATCAACGCATGGGTGAATACAAACTCAATTAGATTGAGTATTCATAGTTACTCGGTTGGATCGAGTCAACTATAGGCATTCTTCCAATAGTTGGAAAGATAGGTCAATATCACATCTATATTAACTCTCAGGCGTATTAGCCAAAGCTAACTCGAGTTCTAATATAAATTCGGATATTGATTCTATAAACAAGAGTTGCATAGAGATGTAATTGGTAATCGTTACCTACCGATCATACTAAGTCTTGGACGTATTAGCCAAAGCTAACTCAAGGGTTAGTATGATATGGATCTTGTCCCACAAGAATTATAGAATTCAGTGGGAGCATCATTTAATTAAAGGCCTAATTAAATGATTTTAAAGAATATGATACTTATTTCTGCATTTATTTCTGTTGTAGAATTGCCATGACGTCGAATACGAACATTTTCTCCTCTGTCCTTAAGAAGGACAAGCTCAACGGAGCAAATTTTCTGGACTGGTACAGGAACCCGAGAATAGTTCTCACTCAGGACGTAATCGCACGTTCTGGAGTAGCCCATTCCGGAGGCTCCTCCTGCCAATGCCCCGCGAGCTGACAAAGATGCTTACAAGAAGAATCAAGATGACGCATTAGATGTGTCATGTCTAATGCTCGCGACCATGAACTCTGAGCTTCAGAAGCAACATAAGTTAATGGGTGCTTACGATATGGTTGCACATCTTTGTCAACTATATCAAGGACAAGCAGGGAACTTCCACAGAATACCTGGAAGATCTTAAAAGAAGAGAAATAAGATTTCTACTTCAGGTATAAATGTTATAGAAGTCAACCTCTCTATTTCTTCGTCGTGGGTATTAGATATCGGATGTGCTTCGCACATTTGTACTAGTGTACAAGCACTGAGAAATAGCAGAGCATTGACAAAGGCGAGATAGACCTACGAGTAGGCAATGGAGCACGGGTTCTTGTTGTTGTAGGGACTTATTTTCTATCTCGCCCTCCGGGCTTATACTAGAGTTAGATGATTGTTGTTATGTGCTGCATTGACTAAGAACATTATATCGGTTTCTTGTTTGGACAAGAAAGGATTTTCGTTATAATAAAGAACAAATGTTGTTCTATCTATTTAAACGATATGTTCTATTATAGTGCACCTCTGATAAACGGACTCTTTATTCTAGATCTAGAGAGCCCTATCTATAACGTTAGTACCCGAGGTTCAAATCTAATGATCTGAACCAAACATATCTCTGGCATTGTCGCTTAGGTCACATAAATGAGAGTCGTATATCTCAACTCCATAAGGATTGACTTTTGGACTCATTTGATTTTGAATCATATGAGGTATGCGAATCTTGTCTTCGAGGCAAGATGACAAAGACTCCATTTAGTGGACATGGCGAAAGGGCTAATGATATGTAAGAATTCATACATACTGATGTATGTGGCCCTTTCAGAATAGTAGCTAAAGGAAGCTATCATTACTTCATTACCTTCACTGATGATTTCAGTAGATACGACTATGTGTATCTGATGAGACACAAGTCAGAATCCTTTGAAAAGTTCAAAGAATTCAAGAATGAAGTACAAAACTAACTTGGTAAGAGTATTAAGATACTTCGATCAGATCGAGGTGAGGAATACCTTAGCCAAGAGTTTCATGACTATCTTGTTGAGTGTGGGATTTTATCTCAACTCACTCCTCCTGGAACACCACAGTGGAATGGTGTATCCGAAAGGAGGAATCGTACCTTATTAGATATGGTACGATCTATGATGAGTCACACAGATCTTCCGACATATCTATGGGGATATGCTCTAGACACGGCAGCTTTCATTCTCAACCGAGTTCCATCCAAGGCCGTGATAAAGACACCATATAGGATATGGACTAGGAGAGATGCCCAAGTGTCTTTCATGAGGATTTGGGGTTGTGAGGCTTACGTACGACGTCAAGTCTCAGACAAATTAGGACCCAAATCTGACAAGTGCTATTTCATCGGATATCCCAAGGAAACTAAGGGATATTACTTCTACATTCCCAGTCAGCACAAGGTAGTTGTGGCAAAGACTGGGGTCTTTCTAGAAAGGGACTTTGTTTCTAGAAAGACTAGTGGGAGTACGTTCGATCTTGAAGAAGTTCAAGATGCGGACCATAGCACTGAAGCCTCGATGGAAGTTGAACTGGAACCACAAAGTGTTGTGGATGATGTTGTTCCACAAAGAGTTGAGGAACAACAACCAGTTCAAGTAGACATACCTCTTCGCAGGTCTGATAGGGTACGTCGTCAGCCTGAGAGATACTCATTTCTCTTGTCTGACCATGATGACGTTATGCTCATAGAGGATGAGCCTACCACCTATCAGGAAGCTGTGATGAGACCAGATTCCGAGAAATGGCTAGAGGCCATGAGATCCGAGATGGAATCCATGTACACCAACCAAGTATGGACTTTGGTTGATCCACCTGAAGGGGTAAAACCCATTGGGTGTAAGTGGGTCTTTAAGAGAAAGACTGACATGGATGGACTTATCTATAAGGGTCGCTTGGTAGCTAAAGGTTTCAAGCAGATTCATGGTATTGACTATGATGAAACCTTTTCTCCAGTAGCGATGTTTAAGTTCATTCGGATCATGCTACCTATTGCAGCATACCACGATTATGAGATCTGGCAGATGGATGTCAAAACCGCGTTTCTGAATGGAAACCTGCTCGAGGATGTGTACATGACACAACCTGAGGGTTTTGTAGATCCACAACATACTAGCAGAGTATGCAAGCTGCATAGGTCCATTTATGGACTAAAGCAAGCTTCTCGGAGCTGGAATCTTTGATTCGATGATGCAATCAAACAGTTTGGTTTCGTCAAGAATGAAGATGAGCCTTGTGTCTACAAGAAGGTTGTAGGGGACATAGTTGTCTTCCTCATATTGTATGTGGATGACATACTACTCATTGGGAAGGACATTCCTATGCTTCAGTCTGTCAAGACCTGGCTAGGGAGTTGCTTCTCAATGAAGGACTTAGGTGAGGCATCCCACATTCTAGGGATTCAGATCTATAGAGATAGATCTAAGAGATTGCTTGGCCTTAGTCAGAGTACATACATTGACAAGGTACTCCTTCGGTTTGCCATGCAGAACTCCAAGAAGGGATTTCTGCCGATGTCACATGGCGTGAGTCTTTCGAAGACTCAAGGTCCCTCTTCTAGAGAGGAGAGAGACCGCATGGATCAGATCCCTTATGCCTCAGCCATAGGATCGATCATATACGTCATGCTATGTACTCGACCTGATGTCTCGTATGCTTTGAGCATGACGAGCAGATACCAGTCAGATCCAGGTGAAAGTCACTGGATAGCGGTCAAGAATATTCTTAAGTACTTAAGAAGGACTAAAGAATATTTCTTGATATATGGAGGCAATGATGAGCTAACTGTAAAGGGTTACAGTGATGCTAGCTTCCAGACCGATCAGGATGATTACCGATCGCAGTCAGGGTTCGTGTTTTGCTTAAATGGTGGTGCTGTGAGCTGGAAGAGTTGAAGCGGACACGATGGTGATTCTAGCGAGGTATATTCTTGCATCGGAGGCGCAAGGAGGCTTTGGATCCGAGTTCATCACGAACTTGGGGTGGTTCCTAGCATCGCTGACCCAGTTGAGCTCTATTGTGACAACTATGGAGCTATAGCATAAGCGAAGGAACCTCGCTCACACCGGCGGACCATACTATGGCGCTTCCATCTCATTCGAGATTATCGATAGAGGAGATGTGAAGATTTGCAGAGTTACAGAGGCTAACATCGCAGATCCCTTGACCAAGGCTTTGGCACAGAGGAAGCATGATGGTCACACTAGGTCTTTAGGCCTTAGAGCCTATACTGATTGGCACTAGTGCTAGTGGGAGATTGTTAGTTAGAGCCCTAGAGCCAATCATTTGATGATTGTATGGACTCATTGTATCATATTCTTGTATATTAATAAAGGCATTTGTTTGGTTATTATACTTATTTGTATTAGTGCCAAATAGACTAAGTATAATAGCGTCCTTGAGTAGAAGGTTCATACCTATATCAATCGATTAATTGAATCGATAGTGAGATGATATAGGGAACACTACTCTAAATCATTCCTAGTCGAGTATTAACATTCAGGGACAATGTTAATGCAATAAGACTAGCATGTAGGTCAGCTCGATGACTTGATCTCACAAGTCATGGATATAGAGATATCATGCTGACACATGGGTATGCATTGGAGAATGTATACTGAATGACCCGCCATGAGAAAGTATCATGGATCGTTATATGAGTGTCATATACTTTCTCATGTGGCTATTAGTATGACTATTAGTCCTTAGACCTGAAGTCACCATGGATCCCTACATAAGGAGTTATGTACTTTAGTTTCGTCAAACGTCACCCGTAACTGGGTGGACTATAAAGGCGATTACTGGGTATGTAACAAATTATGCAGAGGGATGTGAGTGATGTAGATGGGATCTATCCCTCCCATATGACGGGAGCGACATCGATATTCTTGATAGAGTGAGACCACGAAGTGCATGGCCATGCCCAAATGAGTCAACATTAGATGTTGAGCTCATTTGATCGAGTGAGTCTACTTGGAGTTCAAGATTTAGATTGATTAGAGGATGACACGGTCTATGCCTCACATTAATCAATCTAGATGTCTAGGATAGAAGGACACTTGTCACATATTGTGAGGAGTCACAATTAGTAGTCACAAGGTGATGTTGGATCTCAACATTCTTGTAACTTGGGTAGCAATGATGTATTGCTAGATGCCGCTCATTGCTTATGTTTCTAAAGGAGTTTAGAAACATTGCCAACGTTACAAGAACCTATTGGGTCACACACAAAGAACAAGTGGATGGAGATTAGGTTCATATGATGAACCAATTGGATTAGGTTCATGTGATGAACCAATTGGATTAGGTTCATGTGATGAACCAAATTGGATTAAGAGTAATCCAAATTGGGCTAATTGAGTTAGACTCAAGTTGATTCATGTGTTCAATGAGTCTAATTTGGATTATGACTCATTGAATCAATTTAATTAAATGAATTAGATTCATTATATTAAGTTGGCTTGAATCAAATGGTTAGATTAGATCAACCATGAGAGAGATTTGGTCAAGTTTGACTTGATTTGAGAAGGAAGATCAAAGGTCAATTTTGAATTGACCATTTGCCACCTCATTTGTGAGTTGGCATAAGGTGGACCATTGATGATGCTCCACATCATCATGGTTGCACATGTGTGTGACACCTCATGGAGGTTACAAATCCCCTCTTTAATGGCCACATTAAATGGGAAGGGGGTTACACACACATGAAGGAGAGTGAATGCAATTCATTCTCATTCATTCCATCTTCTTCCTCCTTAGCTCTCTCTTGCTTTCTCCTCTCTTTTGGTCGTGGGTTCCATGAAGGGAGAGAAGGTGGTTGACTTGTATTCCAAGAGAAGAAAGAAAGGGTGAAGGTCACAAAAGAGGAGACTACTTCTTGAGTGTAAGAGTTACCTTTCTTCTTTCTTTTTCCCTCCATTTAAATCCTATCCGAGAGCTCTAGAAAGTGCTAGCACACTTGGGGCTCTCTTCTCCATCCTTTGAGTGTGAGAGACACTCCTTGTTCGTGTGGATATCACTAGAGAAGTATCTACCTTGATACTTTGGAGATCCGACAAGTACCTTGGACGAGCGGAATTTTGCAAGGGCACGCATCGAAGGTAAAATGGTTTTTCCTTTGTAGATCTACAGTAGATCGTAGTATAAAACTCGTATTTGTGTTTTCGAAATTTTTCCTTGCATGGATCTACGGCTTTGGGTGATTCGGGGTTTCCGCGACGCGAAAAGCGGTTTTCGCGGCCCGAAAAACCCAACACTGTGGGTGTTTTCAAATTCCAATCTCGTCCTAAGACTATTCTATTCAACCGAATTCCGGTCTGCATTTACTGATTAATACATCTCCTTTTATAACGGTGTTTAATTCCTGTGTTTCAGCTGACGTTCTTCTCCCAGCCTTTATGTACAAGAATCCTGCTATGACTAAGTCCTTTGTCAATAATCTTGGAGAAGAATGGTTACGCTCCTGCCGATCCGATCCTAATTCCTCCACCTTGGGTTTGCTATCTGAAGAGGAACAATGGGCAGAGGCTGTCGCAGCCATGGAAGAGGAAGAAGGAGGAGGGGGGGGGGGAGCGGAAGAAAACCTCGTAAAACCCTTGTTTTTCTTTCGGCCCTGTGCTAAAACCCCCAAACAGAAACAACAGAAGAAAAGAAGAAAAGAAAAAGTACTTAGAATTTCAATCGTCATAAATGAGTGATAATATTAAGGGATAAAATCAAAAGAAAGAGGTAAAGTTAAGTAATCCTCCTCGAAAAATGTGTAAAGTTTTCCCTAGAAACAATTCTTAAGAAAGCCTGACGGATATAAAGAAAAATTAGTCCAGTAATTATAAGTTCAGGGTATTGGTGTAATAAAATAAGGCAAAAATTGAGCGCAAGGTATTAGTTAGCAAATAGGACTTAGTTAGAGGCTACCGAACGAGGTCCATAGAGATAAATCGGGCAGTTCTGATAGATCGACCGAGACAAAGACCACCCAATTATGTCAGCCAAAAGCTTATCACAATAAGTTAAATGATATACACTGTGATAAAAACATATGAGACTTGATTAATACATAAAATAACATATGAAAATATAGGTGTAAATCAATCAAGTAGAATAAATCGACCGATATTGAGAATATCATAATAAAATTACACCAGATCGGACGAGACACAATGGATCCTTAAAATATCGGACGGTACTTATCAACTTTGATATATATCGTCCGGTCATGAAGAAACAATCTAAAACATAAGAATCTGTTAAGTGAGGTTGTATGATGACCCGCCAAGCAACATTTGACATATTTAAATGAAAACAGATGACTGTCATGAGAAAGAGGGAAATTTACAATGAAAAGGGGATAGTCAGCATCACATAAGTCTGTTAGATCATCATCACAGAGTTTTGGTTCTACTTTTTCACAAGAACTTGAATTTAAGTCAAACTAAAGTCAGCTGAGGGTATAGATCAGGGGGCTTGTTCTCAATAAGTCTACGACGATTCAGGAAATTAGGAGGAGGGTCACGAGATAAGTAGCTCTCCTCTCGTAATTGCTGTATCGCCCCTTGAGCTCCCGCAGTAAAGGCTGATAAGATAGACTTCACAATCGGTCTATTGAATTCAGGAGATTCAATCATGGCAGTGGCCCGTTCCTCGTAACGAGTATCTTCGTTCTCCTTGTAGACCACCAAAGCCGTTTGGTAAGTCTTCAGTTCATCCTCTTTGACAGAAACCTCGGCTTTAACTGAATCAAGGGAGGTGTTCAAGGAAGTTATTTCATCTTCCTTCAGCTGCAGGGCTTTGAGTTTTTCAGCCAATTCTGCTTCATAATCAACCTTGAGTTTGCCAATTTTGGAAGTTAACTCTTGGTTGAGGTCCGTAGCTGATTTGAATTGTGCTTGAAGACTTTCAAGCTGAGCTTCAAGTTGCTTCTTGGCAGCAGCAGAAAACGCGGTAGAAGATAACTCAGCAACCTGCTGTCTCAACTGATCATTCTCAGATCTCAATTTCTTGTTCTCGTTGTATAAATTGTGCATCAGTCGAGACAAACCATGTTTTCTATCCATCGCTAGAAATATAATAAAAGGCTATGAGATAATCGCTAAGAAATAGAGAGTAGACGTTAGTAGACATACCTGATTCTCCTTACGGGAAAAACGGTCAATTGCTTCAGGAGTATTAAGTTCGTTAAAAATGGGACTAACTGTTGGAGCAATCCCAATGGTCCACGGGACCATGTGTTTTGGTGTTTGGGCAAAGGGTTTAAGTTAGGTTTACCCTTGTTATTTGATATGTGTACTTGAGTTGTGCAGGACTGCAGGTGACACATATGGCTCAGGTTGATGGCTTCGGGTCCGGTGAAGGATGGAGCATCCGAGGGACCGTGGACAAGGCAGCGAGGACAAGGGCCGAGGGAAGCGACTTCGAGGCATACGCGAAGGATGGCATTGGAGATGAGCCGCGGGCTTGGATGCATCCGAGGGACGAGAGCCAAAGGAAGTAGGCTTGAAGGCAAGAGGTCAAGGCTGCAAAGAAGAGTCAAATGAGTCGTGAGGGTACGAGTGCATGAGAGATTGTACTCGGAATAAAATCCTAGTTCTAGGGTTCTACTGTAGCGGCACTGTAGTAGTTACTGTAGCGTACTGTAGCAGTTACTGTAGCAGTCGACTGGTGTATGGACCAGTCGACTGATGCACTGTAGCAGAGAGCCGTTGAGATAGCCGTTGGGCCGATACCAGTCGACTGGTGCCGATACCAGTCGACTGGTAGGCGGGGTTTTCAACCCGCGAGCTATATAAGCAAGGCTTGGAAGCTTGGTTATCCCTGACGAAATTAGACTTGGTTAAGGTCTAATTAGTAGTCTACAAGTGCTCAAGAGTTTCCCTTGTGTCCAAGAGGTCTTGGTGAGTTTGTGGTGAGGTTTCTCCACCCACAAGGAGGTTTGAGCTAGCCGGAGGTCTTCCGGGGAGTAATCCACCGACGAATAGGGATCGTCCACCTTACGGACACGTCTTGGAGTAGGAGCTTTATCTCCGAACCACGTAAATCGGCACGTGTTGGTTTGCTTGCTCTTTCTTGTTCTTTGTATTTGTATTTAGCTTTCATATTTGTGTTTGTATTATTTGTATTCCGCTGCGCAACTAACAAATACGTAGAAAGCGAGTGATTTGGGGGTGCCGTCTATCCAACCCCCCTTCAAGCCGGCCGCAAGATCCTCCAACAAGTGGTATCAGAGCAAGGCCGCTCTTCACCGGACTAACCGCCGAGAAGAGCAACGCATAAGAAGATGGCCGACTTGATTGTCCCTCTAAAGTTTGAAGGAGGAAGCCTTGGGGACATCTCATTTTGGATGATGAAGATGAAAGTCTTCTTCGACACGGATTGGGATACAATGATGGTGATCAAGTACCCGTTCGAAGTCCCAAGAGACAAGAAGGGAAAAAGACTCCGGCCACGACATTGGACGGAAGAGCAAACGACACGATCGGAGGCAAATTCAAAGGTAATATCTATATTGATTGATATTTTGCCTAATCATGTGATAAATGGTGTAGGTGAGTATAAGAACGCCCACGAGTTGTGGAGCAAGGTGAAGATGGTTCTACAAGAAGAACCTAAACCTACACAAGAGGAAGAAGAACCCATTGAGATGGGTCTAGTTGCTCAAGTTGAAGAGGAGCAAACGGAAGTTGAGCCATGCTCAACATTCGAGGAGGAGAAGGAGGATGAAGTAGCATCAACATCCTCAAGGGTTGAAGAAGAGTCCAAGACAAGTGAAGAAGAGGTCTTGGAGGTCAACCTAGTGAGCACCTCCACCGAAGTGAAGTCAAAGAACAACATAATTTGCTTCGGTTGCAAGGAGAAGGGACACTACAAGAGTAGATGTCCTATGGGTAAGAAAGAGGTATCTCCTAAACTCAATTCAATTCATTTAGTATCTAATTTGAGTGATAGGAAAAAGAAGGAGAAGAAGCACATTAGATGCTTCACGTGTGGAGAAATGGGACACTACCACACAAAATGCCCAAGAAAGGGAGAGCTCAAGAAATTAGAGAAATTGAAGAAATGGGAGAAGAAGAAGAGGAGCTCAAGTCAAGGGGGAGCTTCAAGGGTAAGGGAGGTATACCCTAATTTGAAATGCAATGCAAATTCTTATGTTCCCATGCATGCTAGGAAAAATAATGATTATCATTATGTAGCAATGCAAAATTTTGGATTTAAGTATCATGATAGGAATAGGGTTAATGTAGATCAAAACCCTAGGAGGCCAATTCATGAAAAACCTAGGAATGGTAGACCTAAGGAGGCCCAAGGCATTAATCCTAAGAAGGGGAGACACATGCCTAGAAAGGGTAGGTCTAGGAATGTCCAAGGTGGACATGTTGACTCTAGGTTTAGGAACCTAGAAAGGGAAAATCAAGCTTTGAAGGCAAAGCTTGATGGTTTGGAGAAACTTCTTAAGAGATTCACTATTGGATCTAAGGGATTGAGTATGGTGTTGGGGAGCCAAAGACCCAACAATGATAGATCGGGCTTGGGATATCGATCTAATCCCTCCAAGGTTAAAAGGAGACCGTGTGCTAGGGTGGCACATGATAAGGACAAGGGAGAGTCATCCAAGGCCAAAAATAAATATGCTAGGGTTGCATATGACTATGGCAAGGATGATGTGTCCAAGGTTAAGAAGATAAGGAGATCTTCTAAGGGACATCATTGTGGTTTGGTCACAATAGATGAGTCACCTAGGGAGGTGACTAAGGTAAAGAGCTCTAGGGGGAGCTCCAAGAGTCAATTTGGGACCCATGGCCAATGGATCTCAAGTGGGTACTACTTGGGAGTCTAGAGGAGCCATGGAGTGTGCCAAATGGTTTAGAGACGGACTTGAGTCTCAAACCTAGGGATTTGGCACACATGGATTATGTTTCATGCAAGGAAATATGACATTTGGGGTCATATAGCATGATAATTGATTTTGGATGTATAAATACCATATAAACCAATGCTAGGGATGCATTGTGGGTTGGTATGGGTAAATACATCAAGAGGAAGCCAAAACTAGGACTTTAGGTCAAGGTTCAATTGAACCATTTAGCTAATTTTGGATTTTGTGTCAATCTTGGGATTGGTGATAGATATATTTTGTAATGTATTTTTCCCAAGTAGACAAGGGTACAATAGACCTCTCCACAAAATTTTGGGATTTTTGGAGGTCTAGGGAATTTCTGGTGCATTTCTGAAGTTGGCCTGAAAAGGTTGATTTTTTCAGAAATAAGGTACTAGTCGACTGGTATAGATACCAATCGACTGGTAACAGTGTTTTTGAGCACAGAATATCTTTGTAAGCTCATTTTGTCGATACCAGTCGACTGGTAACAGTGTTTTTCGACCACAGAATGGTTCTGTAAGGTTGTGTCGAAGGGGGCAGTCGACTGGCACTTAGGGCAGTCGACTGATACCAGTCTGAAATTGTTTTCAGCATTAGTTTGTGACCATGTCAACTCGCTTAGATGTATGGGATCCAAGGGGGATTAATACATGAGTTTAGGGTCAGTTTGGATGATAAGTTTTCAACAATTGGGATATTGTTGGAGAACTTTTTGGATGTTAGACAAAGGGGGAGAATTAAGGTTTAGTTGGGAAAACCTTTAATGCCTTTGCATAGGGGGAACCTTGTGATAGGTTCTTAAAAAGCCTTGTGATAAAATCCTAGCTCAATGGGGAGCTTAAGTGTAGGGGGAGCCTTGTGATAGGTTCCAATGCTTGGTGCATTGATTCGGCGGTTGCCAAGTGTGTAGCCTTGGCAATGTAAGTCCATTCGGCATTATAAGTCCAAGTGTGTAGCCTTGGCATCGTAAGTCCATTCGGCGGTTGCCAAGTGTGTAGCCTTGGCAATGTAAGTCCATTCGGCGGTATAAGTCCAAGTGTGTAGCCTTGGCATCGTAAGTCCATTGTATTAGCATGTTTATATGCTATTTGTTTTCCCTAACTTAAACGTATTGCCAAACACCAAAAAGGGGAAGATTGTTGGAGCAATCCCAATGATCCGCGGGACCATGTGTTTTGGTGTTTGGGCAAAGGGTTTAAGTTAGGTTTACCCTTGTTATTTGATATGTGTACTTGAGTTGTGCAGGACTGCAGGTGGCACATATGACTCAGGTTGATGGCTTCGGGTCCGGTGAAGGATGGAGCATCCGAGGGACCGTGGACAAGGGCCGAGGGAAGCGACTTCGAGGCATACGCGAAGGATGGCATTGGAGATGAGCCGCGGGCTTGGATGCATCCGAGGGACGAGAGCCAAAGGAAGTAGGCTTGAAGGCAAGAGGTCAAGGCTGCAAAGAAGAGTCAAATGAGTCGTGAGGGTACGAGTGCATGAGAGATTGTACTCGGAATAAAATCCTAGTTCTAGGGTTCTACTGTAGCGGCACTGTAGTAGTTACTGTAGCGTACTGTAGCAGTTACTGTAGCGTACTGTAGCAGTCGACTGGTGTATGGACCAGTCGACTGATGCACTGTAGCAGAGAGCTGTTGAGATAGCCGTTGGGCCGATACCAGTCGACTGGTGCCGATACCAGTCGACTGGTAACGGGCAAATCAGGTTCTGATTTGTTCCAAGCTCTATAAGAAGGAGCTTGGTATGGCCGGCCAAGACGACGAAATTAGACTTGGTTAAGGTCTAATTAGTAGTCTACAAGTGCTCAAGAGTTTCCCTTGTGTCCAAGAGGTCTTGGTGAGTTTGTGGTGAGGTTTCTCCACCCACAAGGAGGTTTGAGCTAGCCGGAGGTCTTCCGGGGAGTAATCCACCGACGGATAGCGATCGTCCACCTTACGGACACGCCGTGGAGTAGGAGCTTTATCTCCGAACCACGTAAATCGGCGCGTGTTGGTTTGCTTGCTCTTTCTTGTTCTTTGTATTTGTATTTAGCTTTCATATTTGTGTTTGTATTATTTGTATTCCGCTGCGCAACTAACAAATACGTAGAAAGCGAGTGATTTGGGGGTGCCGTCTATCCAACCCCCCTTCAAGCCGGCCGCAAGATCCTCCAACACGAACTTCTTCCCAGGCACCGGTGAAGGAACCTCCTAGCAATATGGGAAGGACTGGAATAGTAGAAGAACCAGCAGAGAAGGAGGAAGTAGGGATAGAAGGAGGAGCAAAGACTAAATAAGAAGAAGGTGAAGAAGGTAAAGATCCAGAAGTTGGAATAGATAGTGGAAAAGTGAAAGAGACATCACCTGAAGCACTGGCATTAGAGAAGGGTGAGGCAGGAAAACTGAGAGAAGGGTAGAGTTCGGCCAACGTAGGTTCATCAGAAGGAGGGTCAGCAGGAACAAAACCTTCTGAAACATGTTCATCAGCCAGAAGGACAAGCCTCCTTTTGGATGGAGGAATTCTGGTAAGTTTACGCCCCTGGCGTTTGCCGGTCACAAGTTCAGCTATTGATTTATTGGGGCTACCAGAAGATGTGAGTTCAATAATGGGAAGAGGGGCAGATGAAGAAATAGCAGTAGCCACTAGCGAAGTAACAGCGGGTGAAGAGATAGCATGGATCTCTGCAGAAGGGCGCTCAAGAGCTTCAAGAACCCCCAAAGAACTGGGTGCCTCCGCTAAAGGAATCGGCTCTTCGATCGAAGGGGGTGGAATAATAGGAGCCAGAAGTTCGGCTTCCTTGGCGCGAATTGTGTCCTCTTCCAGACGTAGTTCTTCGTCAATCAAGGAGTCATAAAAGCTCTCCACTACATAGAAAAGAAAAAATAGTTTAGTTAGTTAAAAGCAAGAAGAAAGAAACAAGGTGTTACCTAAAGGAACTTGAGTATCAGGTTTGACGGAGCTTTAGCCAAATAGGTACAGAAGATCGACTCTCAACCACTTAGGAATAGAAAGTCGATGGCCTAGCAACTTCTCACAATAAACAGGAAAAGAAGGATGAAGATGAAACTCCTTGACGTCGGGCAAGGGGGGCAAGAAGGATTTCCAGGCATGTGACCAAGGAATGGGCCCTGGAAACTTCAGGAAGAAAAAATGAGATTTCCAAGCTTTGAGAGACGAGGGCATATCCTCAAAAAGAACCATTTTAGTCCGTGAATGAAACAAGAAAACACCCGATTCTGAACATTTGAGATAAGAGAACATGAAGAAATTTTGAGGAGTAGGAGGAATATCTCGCAAATGAAACAGCATGTAAGTACCGCATAGATAACGAAATGCGTTGGGGGCAAATTGTTGCAAAGGAATATAAAATACTGGCTTATTTCAATCAAGAAAGGAGGAATGGGAAACCTTAAACCTCCTATCAACTGATCCCTGAAAAAGGTTATGCAATTAGCAGGGGGACGATGAGGACGATCATCCGGTCTTGGGATTATGATGCCATACTCTCGGGGAATTTCATACTGACGACGGATGGCTAGCCTCGCAGTTTTATTAAAGGAAGAAGACATATGGACATACCAAGAAGCAATTGCTTCCTCAGCCATGGACAAAAGTATAGGCTAGTGAAACAATAGATTACTTACTGAAGACAAGAAAGAAGATCGTTGAGAAACGGTGAGCACGGGGTTTGGTCGAAGACTGTAGCGAGAAAAGAATACTAAGGAAAAGAGAAGAAGGGACAAAGTTGAAAAGAAGACGAAGGGTTTAGGGTTTGGAAAACACACAATAGTCGTCAGATCAAAACACTTTTATCTCAGTAGACACTGAGGATTACAGGAAAAAGGCAAAGGCTTATGTAACGTGGTGGCCAGAGAAAGTATGTGTCATATCATCATAAAAAAACATTTATACCGGATGTGACAGATCGGATCACGCTAGGGTTGGTAACACCTCGTGATACGCTTCTAACATTCTCTCACCCGAAGAAGAGCCAATCACCAGCTAGGAAGCTTCGAAAGGAGACGTAATTAACTGAACATAATAAAGTGAAAAGGACTGAATTTTGACTAAGCCCAAGCTAAGGACAAAAACATTTAAAGATAGAGATTTAGGATAATAATAGATTTTAAATCAATATCTTTATAAAATATAGACTAGCATTAATCAAAATAATTTTATACTAGCTAGCACAACTTTGGTTATGCTAGATAAGTATAATATTAATAACATTGTTGATAATCAACGAGACAATATTGGTTGGTATAACATTAGCTATAATACAGAAGTATTCCAACAGTTAATATAGCCCCAGCCATGATAAATGACACATAGGATATACGTAGGGATAATAAATACAACATCACATTTATTCTTATAGATTAAAGAGGGATACAATAGAATCACTTAATTCAATACAAAAGTTTGTTTTTACACTTAGAATCTGATCAAGTACATAACATTACATTTCCCCTCAGAACAGTAAACCTCAGATAGATAATAAAAATTACAAACATAAGCTCTTGAAACGCTCAGAAAATTTCAGTCCCACTAGATTCAAACTTACCATGGAGCAGAGATGAAAATATCTTACTTCGCCCAGGCTTGTCAAGGCGCATAAGTATCAATATTTTGCTTGGGACGAAGAAAGCAACAAAGCAGAAAGACTCAAGGGCAAGGGGAAGGAGAAAGATCTATTCAACCCATGATGGAAAAGTAAATGTAAAAGCCACTTCCCCTCTCAAGTCCTGGAGTTCTGCAACTAAAGCAACCAAGCATAGCCCAAGGGTAACATGTGCTGTGCCCTTCACACAACATCCATGGGTTATTTGGTTGCCCCTCCATGAGTAGTGAAAATCTCTCTGAAGTTTCTTGAGTCCTTCAGAGCATCGGCATCTTTGGATGAAAAGTCTGGACTGTGAAGCTTCATCTCTTAAGACAATCCCTTGAATCCTAGAGTTAGCCGGAGCAAAAATCCCAATAAACTCATATATAGATCTCACCTTGTCCGACAAAAGTCACCTCCAAAGAGGAGGATCCAAGACCATAACCTTAGCAGTGAAAGTTATCAAGGAAGGAAAAGAACTGAGATGGGTGGTGAACGAAGAGAAGGTTGTAACCCTATTTAAAGGATCAAAAGGCTCACAGGATCACTATACTTGGTTTCGTTAGACAGTTGTACACAAAATCTGTGAGGTCATTTCAATATCTGGGGCAGAGTCACAGGTAGGAAAAGACAAAACCAGACTTGTGTCTAGTCAGTCGTCTACACCTCCTTCGACTAGACTTGAAGGGAAGGCTAGTGATATGGGTTAGGTTTCATGGGTCCCCGATAAGGAAAGGAAGGGAGAGGATCAAACGAAGAAGATAGCTTAATATTGGTCGGGATATCCTCAAAGGAGGTAGGCCAATATCGATCGAGACATACTTTTAGGAAAGAAGACCAATATCGGCCGGGATATACCTCCAAAGGAGGTAGGTTTGTATCGATCGAAATATACTTCCCAGGAGGAAGATTCACATCAATTGGCATATACCTCAAAGGAGGTAGGCTAATATCGGTCGGGCTATACCTCCAAAGGAGGTAGGTTCGCATCGATCGAAATATGCTTCCCAGGAGGAAGATCCATATCAATTGGCATATACCTCAAAGGAGGTAGGCTAATATCGGCCGGGATATACCTCTAAAGAAGGTAGGTTTGTATCGACTGAAATATGCTTCCCAAGAGGAAGATCCATATCAATTGGCATATACCTCAAAGGAAGTAGGCCAATATCGGTCGGGATATACCTCCAAAGAAGGTAGGTTTGTATTGACCGAAACATGCTTCCCAGGAGGGAGACCCATATCAATTGGCATATACCTCAAAGGAGATAGGTCAATATCGACCGGGATATACCTCCAAAGATGGTAGGTTCGCATCGACCGAAATATGCTTCCCAGAAGGAAAGCCGAGACCGGTCAATTGACCAATACCTGGGAAAGATACTTGATAAAATATAGCCTAGGGCTAGTTAGGATCAGTAACATAGAAGGTTGCCTCATTAACTAAACCTAATCATGATTAACTTTGATCGATATAAGGAATATTGGTACATTGAGTTATCTGCAGCAGGAGGGGTGAAACGATAATTAATGAAGATATCTGCAATATGTAACTATATGACAGGAATCATATATTTTGGCGGGAAATGTGTTTTTAGATTATTTTGCAGGTGCTAAACGACAAAGAAGGTACATCTGGGGTACAAGAAAGATTCCTTAAAAAGTCATTCACCACAAGTACACGGCTTACGTCATCTCATAACAAACTCTAACAAACCGGGGTCCACTTCATGACTACGGAGGTTATATGAAGTGGTATAAAAGGGGGAATCCTCTCCGTTGGAAAGGTAAGTTCACATCATTGCGCACATTGATAAACCTAATTTTTCAACTACTGTTCATCTTCTTCCTTCTTCCACACCGAGAGAGATCACTAACTTGAGCGTTGGAGGGCCTAGCCAGGGATTCCCACCCCGGTCTTAGGTCACTGACGATAGTGTTGGTTGGTCTCTTGTGCGCAGCAAACCTTGGAAGCTTCGGATCTCAGTTTTCTTCAATCAGATTTCTCTCTTGTCATTGGATCTTTGCACAAGGAGGGAATTCTGTGACTCTATTCTTCCCGATCCACTTTGGGTTTCTCGGATCGGTGTTCTATAGGTATTATTCTTCACTAGCAGTAGGTTTTTCTCCCAGCTTTCCATTTTTGTCAAGCTTCTCAGACAGGATCATCAGTATAGAATTTTTTTGAGTTAAAAAACTAAAAAAAAATTACCATTAGACTTTTAAGGTACCCCATTTTTTATGTGATCAAAGGGGGAGATGGAAAAATTAACTCTAGAGGAAGGTAGCTTAAAATTTTTTACTTTTTGCACTTAATTACAAAATTTATTGCTTTTACTTTATGTTGGCTTACCCTAACTTAACTTGGGTTACTCACATCAAAAAGGGAGAGATTGTTGGTACCCCAAGGTAGTTTTGATATGATCAACCAAGTTAGGTTAGGTCATGTTGTATTTATCCCTGTGTCTAAGTGTGCAGGAACTTAGGAGCACAGGACATCGAGCAAAAGATGCAGCTAGCGAGAAGGAAGACATAGGAGAGAGCCGACAAGTTTGGTGCGTCTGAGGGATGAGGTCCTATGGAAGAGTACGCGGGCAGACAAGAAGGAGGCGTACGACATTTCTGAGGGACGAGAAGCTGGAGCAGAAGCTTGCTCGAGAAGGCCGGAAGTTGGGTTCGAGTGAGCCCTATTCCGGATGGAAGAAATCACCCAAATGAGTGGAATCAGAGTGGAAGACCCAGACCTATGTGAGCGGAACCAAAGCAAGAGACCAGGAACAAAAATTAGCAAAGGGCTGAGTTTTGGCCCCGGGGCACTTGGACTAGGTCGGGGCATCTGGACCAATTCGGGGCGCCCGAAACCATTCCGGATGATCGAAACTCGATTTTTATCCAATTCAATGTGGAATTTGAATGTTGCATTAGGGATAGATTTCTATCCTATTCCAGGTGCCTAGAACCCTTCCAAGCGCCCTGAGCAGGGCTATATAAGCATCCCTGCTCCCAGAAGCTAGTAGAACAACTGAAGAATCTAAAACAACACTTGTACACTTCCTAGTTCTTGTTTAGCTTTACTTTGTGAGCTTTGAATATTATAAGAGGCTTCTCCACCTAAAGGAGAAGTTAGTGTACTTTAACTTCCTTAGATTAACAACCTCCCCGATTGTAACCAAGTAAAATCACAGTGCCTCTTTCTTTTTCGTTTCTTCTTTATTCTTACTTATGCAAGTGTTCTTTTAATCAAGCTATAAATTTGAGAAAGGTCTTTTTGTTTGTTTAATTTGTGTAGGGGCTATTCACCCCCCCCCTCTAGCCGGCCACCAACGGTCCTAACAGGTAGTAGTTGCTGGTTCTTTCTGACATGGTTGGTAACACATAAAACATCCGTCGGTGCAAAATCCGATTGCTGGTTCTCACAACGATCGTTTGTAAGCCATTTGCTAGCTAGGGAGGAAATTTCTGACACAAAGTTATGATTTTCAAGCAAAGTAATATAGATTATTTTCATGTTTTTACAACTTATGCTCTGATACCATTATTGATAGTTCTAAACAGCATGAAAAATACAAAACTGTAAATACTTACATCGATCTCCCGCAGATCCGCAATCGATGATAGAATATAATCTTTGGACTTGCTATCGGAAGAGGGATCATGAATAAATTGGAAAGCTCTTCATGATTCATAAACTAAATCCCTCTCTAATGGATGTTCTCCTTATCTGCAAGACACATAGTCTCGGCATTATGTTTGCCAATATCGTCGCATCCTATGGATATGTGTGATGATGTTAGAAAGGATTATATCAAAATGGGGACATGCTAACTTAAATTAAGTATCCACCTATTGAATATTCAAATCAAAATCAACATTTTCAATATGGTTGGTTTGCACAATTCCCATGGTTAGAGTACTACAACAACAACAACAACCAAACCTTTTCCCACTAGGTGGGGTCGGCTGTATGAATCCTTTTACGCCATTGAGCTCTATCTCCTATTATATCATCATCTATATTTAAATAAATTTTATTTTATTTTATTGTTGCTAACCAAGTATTTTTTGATCTTCCTCTTCCTCGTTTGATATGCATGTTTATCATAGTTTCACATTGCCTAACTGGAGCATTTATTGGTCTTCTAAGTACATGTCCATACCATCTTAAACGTGTCTCTCGAAGTTTTTCCTCAATAGATGCAACTCCAACTTTCTCTCTAATGCTCTCATTTCTTATTTTGTCTATCTTCGTATGTCCACACATCCACCTTAACATCCTCATCTCTGTAACTCTCATCTTCTGCTTATGTGCTTGAGTCATAGCCTAACATTGAGCTCCATATAACATAGCAAGTCTAACTGCAGATTTATAGAACTTATCTTTAAGTTTAAGAGGTACTTTACGGTCACATAAAACGCTCGACGCTCCCCTCCAATTCACTCATCCTTCTTGTATTCTATGTAAGACATCTCTCTCAATCCCTCCATCATTTTGTAAAAATGATCCTTAATATTTAAATTTCTCGGTTCCAGGCAACTCGTCCTCTCCTATCTTGACAATTGTTTCATTACTTCTAATATTACTAAACTTAAATTTCATATATTCTATCTTTAATCTACTAAGCTTAAAACCTTTCCCTTCTAGTGTTTTCCTCCAAGATTCTAGCTTAGCATTTACTCCATCATGTGTCTCATCTACCAAAATAATATCATTTGAAAACAACATGCACCATGGTACTGTGTCTTGAATGTGCGCAGTGAGTTCGTCCATAATTAGTGTAAAAGGATAGGGACTTAGAGTTGATCCTTGATGTAACCTTATCTTTATTGGAAATGCTTCAGTTACTCCGCCTGAAGTCTTTACTCTGGTCGTTACATCCTCATACATATCCTTAATTAGTTCAATATATGTTACGCACGCTAACACCTATCTTTTCTAAAATTCTCCATATAATTTCTCTTGGGACTCTGTCATGGTTAGAGTACTCAAATGCAAAAAAATAGTGCATTTTGTTTTCCATGTTATCTTTTCTACAAATATTCCTCGAAGTAAGTTACATTTACTCATGAAGGATTTCAAGATTGGAAGAGAGTCAAAGAAAGGAAAAATGCCCATTTGCACAACATGAGCGCAATACAAATTCACTACATAATTTTGCTATGGAAAAGTGGAATAATTTAGTGGATTCATCTCATCACATTGACAAAGTTATAAACAAGATAACTTCTCAAGGAATACTGAGAAATTTCATTGAATTGGTTAAGTTGCAAGCAAGAGTGAATGAAGAAATTGCTTCAGTTGTCTTAGAAAATGCTCCTCAAAATGCCAAGTATACATCTTCTAAGATTTAGAAAGAATTATTACATATTTTTGGTAATAAAGTGTGAAATATGATTCGTGAAGAAGTGGGGGATGCCAAGTTCTATATTCTTGTTGATGAAGCTCTTGATGAATCTAATAAGGAACAGATGGTCATCATTTTGAGATATGTGGATTGCTAGGGCATTGCTCAAGAATGTTATTTGAAGTTGTTAATGTGATCGACACAAATGCATTAACTCTTAAAAAAGAAATATGCAATGTGCTTTCTCATTACAATCTTTTGGTTGAAAATTTATGAGGTCAAGGATATGATAGAGCTAGTAATATGTGGTGTGAATGGAATGGATTACAAGCCTTATTTCGCAAAGATTGTCCCTATGCCTATTATATGCATTGTTTTGCCCACCTCTTGCAACTTGCTTTAGTTGCAGAATCGAAAGAAGTGTTGGATCGAGATCGTGCTAGAGGGGGGGGGGGGGGGGGTTAATAGCGCTCATGGCTAATCCGTTTACGATTTAAAACTTTATCAAAGAAACGTAGCGGAAAAAAATAAAAGACCAACACAGAAAGACACCGGCTATTTATTTGGTTCGGAGCCTGTGGCGACTCCTACTCCAAGGCACACGCTCGTTGAGCGTTTACGTTGGGAAACAACTATAATTTCATTAAAGTGTTTACAAAATGAAGTACAATAATCAAAAGAACAACTAAATATACCAACGACAATAGAAAATTGAAGATTTTGAGCTTCGGGTCGTCGGCGTCAAGTTGCGGCTTCGTCGGAACGTTTCGTTAGCAGCTCGTTGGACAAGGATTGCTTAGTAGGTTGTATATGTGTTGCTACCTCGAGACTACCTTTTATTGGCTATTGAGGGTGCCTCCAATGCCCCATGGAGGCGCCTCCAACATGAAATCTGATCCCGAGTTGACTGCAGCGATTAAGCCTTCATCGTTGCCTCTTATCGGCCTGAGGGCACCTCCAATGCCCCATGGAGGCACCTCCAAGAAGCAGTCCAAGGCGCCTATACTGTCTTCTAAGGCGCCTCCGAGCTCACTACACAGACAACTCCAGCCTTGTACCCAAGGCGCCTCCAAGCTCCACGGAGGCGCCTCGGACACTGTTCATCCGAGACTTAGTTTGTTCCTTTTGTACTTACAAGACACGTTAGTCCCAAAACAATCACATACCCTGCAAGACAAAGTTAGAACAGATATAAATATGATAAACAAGTAATTGACAGTCATCGGACGGTCCGGGTCTGACTTCGAATTTCCTACCGGAAACCCTAGGTCGACCCGACGCCTACTGTTCCCTCTGTGGGGAACACGTCCTCACCTACTCCCCTCAGGAGAGATTACCTGATGTCATTTTGCTCCTCTAGACCGACTGGACTTTTTGCCTAGAGTTACCACCCCCTAGGACCTAAGGTTACCAACCCCCCCCCCCCCCCCCCATAAGATTTCTCCTCCACCTAGGGTTACCACCCCCTAGGACCTGCTTAATACTCCCTAGGGTTCCTCCAACCCCATGGAGGCTCCTCCAACCCTAGGTTTTACCCCATAATCCTTGCCACCGATGACCACTCGCCGCTGCCTCTTATCCGCCTGAGGGCGCCTCTAATGCCCCATGGAGGTGCCTCCAATAAGCAGTCCAAGGCGCCTCCACTGTCTTCTAAGGCGCCTCCAAGCTCACTGCGCAGACAACTCCAGCCTTATACCCGAGGCGCCTCCAAGCTTCAAGAAGGCGCCTCGGACATTGTTCATCCGAGGCTTAGTTTGTTCCTTTTGTACCTAAGAGACACGTTAGTCCCAAAACAACCACATACCCTATAAGACAAAGTTAGAACAGATATAAATATGATAAATCAAGTGATTGACAGTCATCGAACTATCCGGATCTGACTTCGAATTTCCTACCGGAAACCCTAGGTCGACCCGACGCCTACTGTTCACTCTGCAGGGAACGCGTCCTCACCTACTCCCCTCAGGAGAGATTACCTGATGCCAGTTCAGTCCTCCAGACCGACTGGACTTTTTGCCTTGGGTTACCACCCCTTAGGACCTAGGGTTACCATCCCGTAGGGTTTTTCTCCACCTAGGGTTACCACCCCCTAGGACCTAAGGTTACCCCCCTTAGGATTTCTTGTTGGGATTTTCGGGCCACAAAAACCGCTTTTTCGCATTGCGGAAACCCCGAATCTCCCATACCACCGGATCCGTGCGAAGTTTATAAACAAAAATTTCAAGTACGAGTTTACTAAAGCCTAGATCTACACTAGAGAAGGAAGTTACCCTCGATGCGATGCCCTTCGCAATCCCACTCGTCCAATGGTTCGCCGGATCTCGAGATCGTCAAGCGTACGATCCTCTAGAAGTATCCACACGAACAAACTAGGTGGAGAGGCCAAACAAAAGGTGTGCTAGCACCTATGAAGTGTTCGGCCAAGAGAGGAGAGGGAGAAGAAAATTGAGAGCAAGAGGAAGAAGATGGAGTGAATGCCTTGAATGAAAATTCAACTCATTTCCTCACAATAAGAGGCCGGCCACAATGGAGTTGTAACCTCCATTCTCATTTAATGTGGCCATTAAAGAGAAGATTTGTAACCTCCATGAGGTGGCACACACATGTGCCAACTATGATGACGTGGCACATCATCATTAGTCCTCCTAATGCCAACTCACAAATGAGGTTGCAAATAGTCAAGTCAAACTTGACTCTTCCTCTTCCTCTCAAGTCAAGTCAAACTTGACATTATAACTCCCATGGTTGATCAAATCCAAGCATTTGATTCAAGCCAATTTAATATAATAAATCTAATTCATTTAATTAAATTGATTCAATGAGTCATAATCTAAATTAGACTCATTGAACACATGAATCAAATTGAGTCCAACTCAATTAGTTCAATTAGGATTACTCTTAATCCAATTTGATTCATCACATGAATCTAATCCTCTTGGTTCATCATATGAACCTAATCTCCATCTAATTGTCCTTTGTGTGTGACCCTATATGTTCTTATAACGTTGGCAATGCTCCTAAACCCATTTAGAAGCATAAGTAATGAGCGGTATCTAGCAACACATCATTACTACCCAAGTTATAAGAATGTTGAGATCCAACATCACCTTGTGACTACTAATTGTGACTCCTCACAATATATGACAAGTGTCCTTCTATCCTAGACATCTAGATTGATCAATATGAGGCATAGACCGTGTCATCCTCTAATCAATCTAAATCTTGAACTCCAAGTAGACTCACTCGATCAAATGAGCTCAATATCTCATATTGACTCATTTGGGCATGGCCATGCACTTAGTGGTCTCACTCTATCAAGAATATCGATGTCACTCCCGTCATATAGGAGGGATAGATCCCATCTACATCACTCACACCCCTCTGCATAATTCGTTACATACCCAGTAATCGCCTTTATAGTCCACCCAGTTACGGGTGACGTTTGACGAACCAAAGTACGTAACTCCTTATGTAGGGATCCATGGTGACTTCAGGTGCAAGGACTAGTAGTCATACTAATAGCCACATGAGAAAGTATATGACACTCATATAATGATCCATGATACTTTCTCATGGCGGGTCATTCAGTATACATTCTCCAATGCATACCCATGTGTCAACTTGATATCTCTATATCCATGACTTGTGAGATCAAGTCATCGAGTTGACCTACATGCTAGTCTCGTCACATTAACATTGTCCCTGAATGTTTATACTCGACTAGGAATGATTAAGAGTAGTGTTCCTTACATCATCTCACTATCGGTTCAACTAACCGATTGATATAGGTAAGAACCCTCTACTCAAGGACGCTATTATACTTAGTTATTTGTCACCAATACAAGTAAGTATAATAATAAAAAATAAATGTCTTTATTAATATACAAGAATATGATACAATGAGTCCATACAACAATCATCAAATGATTGGCTCTAGGGCTCTAACTAACAATCTCCCACTAGCACTAGTGTCAATCAGTGTAGGCTCTAAGTGTAAGGGATCAGTGGCCGGTTAGAAGGGGGGTTGGATAGCTAGGTCACCCCCAACTTCGATTTCTTCTCTACACGGTTAGTTTGCGCAAGCGGAAATGAAACTAAAGCAAGAAAGCAATGAGTAAGAACACAAACGTTAACACGATTCTTTTATGTGGTTCGGAGATTGCTTGCTCCTACTCCACGGCGTGTCCTTGAGGTGGACGAGCCCTTGATCCTTCGGTGGATCAGTCCTCGGCAATCTCCGGCTAGCTCTTACTCCTTCTCGGTGGAGTACAACCTCTCACAAGGTTCTCTTCCTCTTACAAGATGAACTTAGGTTTAGGAGGAAGAGAGTAGGCTTGAAAGCTTTGGGCAATGACAAGGAGTGATTCAACAATAATCAGTAACCTCCTTCAAGCCCCAAAGCTTTCCTTAAATAAGAGGAGAAGGTTGATCATCATATACACTCATCTCGACACCAGTCGACTGGCAAAATCATCAGTCGACTGGTGTTACCGTTAGAGGTAGCCAACGGCTACTTTCCAGCACCAACGGTCATTTACCAGTCGACTGCTAAAACTAGCAGTCGATTTGTGCAGTCGACTACTAAAACTTGCAGTCGACTGATCCACACCGACCGAATGAACAGAACCATTCTGTTCGTGCCCAGTCGACTGCGCAGTCGACGGCACCAATCGACTGCTAAAACATGCAGTCGACTGCTACAGTGCTGCTATAGTAACGCTACAGTACTGCTACAGTAAATGTTGGAGTGTATACTAAAAGCCTAGCTTTTGCAAACATTTATTTGTTAAAATAAAAGAATCACATTGGTCAATATCTGCATTTATTAAATGTAATTATTCAATTAATTTATATAGTAGACAACATGGAGTGTGGTGTCACACTCAGAAGATCATGTTGTCGGTTCTCTATAAATTATAAACAGTTGCTCGCGACTAAGATAGAAAGGAACAAACTATCGGTATAGTCGTAGTGTAATTAAGTATTAGTTTATCTTGACTAATAAATTACACTAATACACTTTAAGTGTATTGAGTAGGATCATTTAGGTATGTTCTTTTGTACTGACTTAGTAAAAGAACTAAACCTTAGTTATTATGGAAGTGTGTGCTATTAATCCTAATATAATAACAAGCACATATATTTAATATTTATTTCTTTGATTTATCAAAGGGTGAGGTTTAGCTCGATAAATCAATATGCCCGATAAGTTGGGAAATGATATTACTTATAGTGTGTGTTGTTGATTATAGAAGGAATCTGTGTCCTAGTTATCTAGGTTGAGAATGCCCCCAAGAGGAGCTCATAAGGATTGTCATGTTAAACCCTGCAGGTGGACCTAGTCCGACATGACAATAAAGTTGAGTGGTACTACTCTTGGAGCTAGATATTAATTAAGTGAGTTGTCAGTAACTTACTTAATTAGTGGACATTCGCAATCTTAAACACAGGGAGACTAACACACTCATGATAAGAAGGAGCCCATAATGTAATTTGAGATTGGTGCGGTAGTGCGGTAATAACTCTCTAGTGGAATGAGTTATTATCGATGAACTTGAGTTGTGTGTTCGGGGCGAACATGGGATACTCAAGCTCATCGGAAGGCCAAAACTAATTTTTCCTCTAGGTCCCTGCCGTAGCCTCATTATAGCCTCAAGTCCATCCAAATGTAAGGCTCTTCTTGGTGTCCAAGAAGGGGGTCGGACCATTGCTTGGTGACCAAGCAATGGTCGGCCACATCCTCTTGATTGGGGCCGGCCCTATAGCTTGGTGACCAAGCTTGTAGGGGCCGGCCATAATAATTCAAAAAGGGAGGGTTGTTTTGAATTTTTTAAAATCTTCTCTTTGTAGAAAACTATAAGTTTTAAAAGAGAGATTTTAATTTTTAAAACTTTCCTTATTTGAATTAGGCCACATGTTTAAATAGAGAGTTTAAAAGATTTTAAAACTTTCCTTTTTTTAACCATCCTTATGGTTTAAGAAAAAAAAAGGGAAAAGAAGTTTTAAAATTTAAATTTTCTATCACCATGTAAAAAAAGGAAATTTTATAAGAGAGTTTTAAAATTTTAAAACATGGTTTTAATTTTTAGAAACTTTCCTTTTTAACTCATACTTTAGGAAAGAGAGCTTGTAAATTTTATAAGAGGATTTCTTCTTGTAAAATTTTTAAAAATTATTTTTCCTTTCCTTTTAATTGTGGCCGACCACCTTGCTTGGTGCCCAAGCAAGGGCCGACCAATAGGATTAAACCAAATTCAATCCTAAACCAAATAGGATTGATCATAACCATTGATCGGTGATTGATTCAATCAAGAGGAAAGAAAAGGAAAAATAAAAAGGGAAAAGGAAAAACTCTTAGATGATTTTATTTTTTGTAAAAGGTTTTTCCTTATTTGCCTTGGGCAAGTAATATAAAAGAAGGGGTGAGGGGGCTTCATGAGACACAACTCTTATTCTTTTGCTTGGGTGATCTCTTGGTGGCCGGCCCTCTCCCTTCTTCCTCTCCCTTTACTCTCTTCTCCTTGGTGGTGGTGGTGGCCGGATTTTAGAAGAAGAAGGAGGAAGCTTTTGGGTGGTGTTCATCTTGGAGGATCGTCGCCCACACAACGTCCAAGGCGAGGCGAGGAATACGACAGAAGATCTTGAGGTCATTAGCTTACAAAGAGAAGGTATAACTAGTATTTTTCTTCCGCATCATACTAGTTATTTTTCTTTGTATGAATTCTAAATACAAGAGGCAATTAGATCTAGTTTATCGAATTTATTTTTCGATTTTGTGTTTTCTTCTTTTTTTGAATTTGTGATTCGATTGTTCTTTTTGGTTAACCTAAAGTTATTTAAGGAAATAAATATTAGCTCTCCTTAAAAGGCTTTGCCTAGGCGGTGGTGGTTGCTCCCATATCCAAGAAGGTCATGTGCCTCGCCATGCAGTCCTGGAAGCCAATTTTGGAAATTAATATTTATGGAATTAATAATTTAGGTAGATTTGAATCTATAGTGTTAAGTTCCGCTTGCGATTCAAATCTAAACCATTAAGAACAGATAAGTTAAATTTGGAATCAACAATGTTAAGTTCCGTCTGCGATTCCTGAGTTAATTTCTAAAGAACACAATAGGTTATTTAAGGAAAGGTTCAACACTTGTACAAAAAAATTTATATAGTGGAACCGGTACGTTTTCCTATGATTAACCAACAATTGGTATCAGAGCTAGGGTTTGCCTCTGTGTATTTTTAGAATTCAAATAGGTTATGCACATATCATGCATAATTTAGGCAGGAAAATAGTAGGATATGCTAACTCTTTGGTTGCAGGCTCCAACTATTATGGCTTATTGATATTGTGTGTGATTGGACCTTTGGACATGTCAAGGGCATTATTTGTGTGCATGATTGTATGTATAAAATACAGCAGGAGCTGTATTATTTTTAGAATTTTATTTTTATTCGATCTAGAATACATATACATTCCCTCGTGGAATATAGGATCGACATATGTAAAATTCTATTTTTGTCGCGGATCGGATTCTTGCGAGGCGAGGTACTTTCGAAGCACCAGAGGCGCAGCAGAATAAGAAGCAAGAAGGATGCGACAACTCGACCCGATGGCGGTGGCTAAAGATGCCAGCAGCTAGGGTTGGAGCATACTGAAGACAGTGATGGAAAAGGCCATAATAGTTGGAAAATTAATTTCTAAATTTATTGCTTTTATTTACTGTGATGTTTATATACATGTGATGTATGCTAGCATAGGTTAAAATCCTCATTTCTAAATAACTAAGTGGGAGAGGGATTTTAATAAATCCCATGGTCTCCATTACTGGTTTGTAAGTGATGCAACAAGCTTGCGTGTTGGCTCTAAGTGCCTCCCTCCACAACGGATGGGTTTGTTGCGGATCACTAGATCAAACTTCCTTTTATGGATGGTTAAAGGAAATTATTTAGGAGCGTGTGATCTTCTCCAACTGAAGGGGCACAATCCTATTTAATGGACTTAGTTGTAACGCCCCGCCCCTCCTGCTAAGGCCACGGGGGTTACTTTACCATACTTACTTACTTATTACAGCGGAAGTCTTATTCGTAACATTTTATAACCTTTTCATGACTTTAAAATTCACCATGACTAATCATCTAATCACATAAACTACATAGCATACTTAATATTGTTTTCGAGTCATGATACTCAACACAAAGTAAAATGTCATGAAGTTATAAAGTAAATGACATAAAACTAGGCATAATTCTTATTTAGTGGAAGCAGGTATTTTCTTTATCCTTAGCCAGATCACTGCCACACATGTCCTTCTAGCCCCTCCTGCTGCTCCCCTAGTTCATCCATCCCTTGCCCTTATCTGTAGTACAAGAAAGTAAGCTGTGAGCACTCATGGCTCAGTAAGTTCCTTTCCTACTCACAAAAATCGTATAGCATATTAAAACACAAGTCATATCACATGTAGATAATTTCTTCATATCATGTAGCATATCATGGCATAATCACAACATAATCATCATACATGTCATAAGCATCATCATAAACATCATGGCATAAATATAAGGTATCATGACATAGCATAACATGATCATCAAATGCACCTTGACATATCATAACGTTATCATAAATATCATGGCATAATCATAAGGTATATGCAAGGTGTATTCTTAAACATGCATCATGAAAACATATGCAACATGTCTTTTGAAAACTATTAACATACATACTTAAACATAATCTCAACATAAGAGGGGATCCCGGCTTGTACCACGTACATAAATGCGCGCGTCCTAGTAGGTCCAAGGTAGCAAGTCTTGAACCCTACAAGGCATACATATACTAGGCCCGTTTCTTAGTCCA
The DNA here is from genome assembly GCF_018446385.1 of Zingiber officinale. NCBI lineage: Eukaryota > Viridiplantae > Streptophyta > Magnoliopsida > Zingiberales > Zingiberaceae > Zingiber > Zingiber officinale. Next base: position 255,106 of record NC_055997.1, on the reverse strand, counting down.
TCGACCTAGGGTCACTTAGGAGCCCATCCCTAACGAGGCCCGTTTCTTAGTCCATCGACCCCGGGGTGCTTATGGAGCCCACCCTTGGTACAAGCCTTAAAAGTAAAATAGCATGTCATATCTACATAGTCCATATCACTCATGTCATATTCATGTCATGAAGAGTGCTCTTGATCCCACTTATAGGGAAGCAACTGTTGGAACCCCAAGGTTGGTTTTGGTGTGATCAACAAGTTAAGTTAGGTTCTGTTGTTTTCTAACCTTGTGTCTAAGTAAGCAGGAGCTTAGGAACACAGGTATTCGAGCGGAAGACGCAGCTAGCGAGAAGGACAGCAGTCCGAGGGACGAGGTGCTGCGGAAGAGTACACCGGCGGACGAGAAGGAAAAGCGCGCGGTGGTTCCGAGGGACGAAAGCCGGAGCGGAAGATTGCTCGGGGAGCAAGAGACGCAGCTAGCGATCCGAGGGACGAAGACTGCGGATGAGTACGCTGGCGGACGAGAAGGAAACACGCGGCGGTTCCGAGGGACGAGAAGCCGGAGGGAAGCCCGCTCGAGAAGACCGGAAGTTGGGTTCGGGTGAGCCCTATTCCGGATAGCAGAGATCACCCAATCAAGCGGATCCGGAGCGGAAGAACCGGACCGAAGCGGGACTGAACCAGAGAAGCGGTCCCGGATGAAAAAGTCAACTGTGTTGACTTTCGGGGTCCGGGGCGCCCGGAACTGACCGGGGCGCCCGGACCCCTCCGGGGCGCCCGGAACCCTTCCGGGCGCCCGGAACAGTAATTTTGACCAGATCGAGAATTATCTCGATCTGAACGTTGGGGGATAAATTTTATCCCCCCAGGGCGCCCGGAACCTTTCCAAATTGTAAACAACACTTGTGTGCTTCCACTGTTTAGATTAGCTTCTGTCTTTCTGTGCTTACACTGCTGTAAACGAGGCTTCTCCGCCTGAAGGAGCTCTTAGTGCGATCTTCATCCTTGGATTAACAACCTCCCCGGTTGTAACCAAGTGAAATTCGTTGCCTCGGTTTTATGCTTTATTTTCTATTTAATCTACTTTTTATGTGTTAGGTTAATCGTACGAGAAAGGGTTGCGTTTGATTTTTCAGGGCTATTCAACCCCCCCTTCTAGCCGGCCGCATCGGTCCAACAAGTGGTATCAGAGTCGAGTCGCTTCAGGAGGACTAACCGTCGAACGAAGCAACAAGATGGCCGGATCTAACATCCACGCACCAAAATTCGAAGGGGACTTCGCTAGCTGGAAAAAGCGAATGGAGGTATTTCTTGAAACAGATTATGTTTTATTACTAACAATGGAATTTGGCTATGAAGCACCAGACGGCAAAGCAAGAAATCAATGGTCAAAGAAGGAGCAGGCTGACCACGTGGCAAACAAGAAAGCAGAATTCCATCTGCTAAGTGTACTTCCAACACAAGAAGTCAATCGAGTCGGTACCTACAACTCGGCAAAGGAGCTTTGGGAGAAATTCCTTGAGTTACACGAAGGAACATCCGAAGCCAAACTTGCAAGACGGGATTTACTTCGTAACCAGCTTACAAACCTCCGATTTGAAGAAGGTGAAACAATTGCACATCTACACTCGAGGATTCAGGAACTCATCACTAGACTTACGAATCTCGGAGAAGAGGTAAGTAACCGAGATTCGCTAAGGTATGCCCTAAATTCCTTTCCTAGAAACTCAAAATGGGCATCACTAGTAGATGCCTTTTACATTTCAAAAGATCTAGAAAAAATTTCATTAGACGAATTCTTTTCAACTTTTGAAGTGCATGAGTCAAGATGTGCAGGTCCGAAGGAGCCCAAGAATAATGTCGCCCTTAAAGCTTCGAGAGACGAACCTGAGTCAGAATCTTCTCTCGACGACGAGGAAATGGTAATGATGGTAAGACGATTTAAAAATATTTGTAAATCTAGGAAATCTAACCATCCGCAGGGAAGAAAGAAAAGAACCATCCGCTGCTACCATTGCGATGAAGAAGGGCACGTCAAGGACAATTGCCCTAAACTGAAGAACAAAGGAAAGGACAAGGGTAAGAAGCCTATCCAAAAGCGCAAGGCCCTAAAAGCGACGTGGGACGATACGTCGTCGGAATCGGAAGTCGAGGAGTTCTCCGGGCTCGCGTTAATGGCGAGTCATCAAGACGACGACTGCGAGTCAAGCTCTTCCGAAATGAGCATCGAAAGCATCGATGAAGGGGGAGCCACGTCCGAAGAGAGCAGCAGTTCAGGGGGAGAAACCGACAACGAGATCGACAAGGTAAGTGAGGTACGATCTCTTCCTCCTGATAAAATGTTTAAATTCATTAAAATTTTAACAAAAGATTGCTGCAAATTAGAAAATGAAAATAAAGATTTAAAAGCAATATTAGCTACATCTTGTCCGTTAGAAATGCTAGATAAATCAAATTTAGAAAATGAAAAATTAAAATTAGAAATTCAAAATTTAAAAATTCAAGTAGAAAACTTGAAAAACTCTGCTTGCTCATCTAAAACCAATTTTAGAAGGTTCAATAATTTGAATTGGTATTATAGATATCACCGGGACAAATTAAAAATATCTCTAGAAAATATGTCCCTAAGAAATTTTTAGTTAATCCAGTAGGTTGGAACCTTTATTGGGTTCCTAAATCTTGCTTAGTGTAAATTTTAAAATCAAAGTTAGCGCTTTAAGTGAGAAAATTAAACAAAAATTTCTTTATGGGCTTTGACTAGAAAGTGGTTGTTGCTCCAATAACCAAGAAGGCCTAGTGCCTCGCCACTGCCTGGAAGTCAAATATTGAAATAAATGTTTAATTAATAAAGCATTAATACTAGAATTATTTAATGCTTTAAAAAGTTATTCAAACATGTTTCAAAATTTTGACATAAATTTTTTTTAAATAATTAATTTTTTTTAAAATTCTATTTTCAAAAATAATTTTTACTTAGAGTGTTTCGAAAAATTTTCAAAAATTATTTTTTCCTAAGTTAAAATTTTACTTAGAGTTTTTTCTGCTTTTATTGACTCAAAAATATTTTTCAAAATATTTAATTAAGTTTTATTGATTGCAAAATTCTTTTTCTAACTTAGAATCTTTTGACTTAGAAATTTTTTTCTTTAAGGTAGCTTTTCAAAATTTTCTAAGTCTTTAACCCTTAGATTTTTTTTGGAACCCCATTTTTTTTGTGATCAAAGGGGGAGAAGGATAAGTATAAGTCTAGGGGGAGGTAGCCTAAAACTATTTTTTTTCTATCTTTGTGCACTAAATTGTAAATTTAGTTAACTTTTCCCAAAGTTCCTTTGCCGAGTTGTATTTACCGATCCTGTTGACTTCTTGAGGCGGAAGTACGCTTAGCAGATGGTACTCTGCTTTGCCGTTCGCCACGAAGTCAGCCTGCTCCTTTTTTGTCCATTTATCTATTTCCTTGTCCTCTGGAGCTTCAAAGCCAAATTTCATAGTTAAAAATAGTTCAATATCGGTTTTAAGAAATACCTGCATCAGTTTTTTCCATGTGGTGAAATCCCCTTCGTATTTCGGCGGGTGGATGCTTGGTCCTGCCATTTCGTTGCTTCGTTCGGCGGTTAGTCCTCCTGAAGCGCCTCGGCTCTGATACCACTTGTAGGACCGTTGGGCCGGCTAGAAGGGGGGGGGGTTGAATAGCCCTGAATTAAACACAACCCTTTCTCGAACAATTAAGCTAACACTTGAAAAATAGATTAAGTAGAAAATAAAGCATAAAAACAAGGCACCGGATTTGACTTGGTTACAACCGGGAAGGTTGTTAATCCAAGGACGATGATTGCACTAAGAACCCCTTCAGGCGGAGAAGCCTCGTTTATAGCAGTGTAGGCACAAAAAGAAGGAAGCTAATCAAAGCAGTGGAAGCACACAAGTGTTGTTTACAATTTCTGAACTGATTGAAAGCTTCTGGACCAAGGCTATATTTATAGCCTTGGTCGGGGCGCCTGGAAGGGTTCCGGGCGTCCTGGGGGGGATAAAATTTATCCCCCAACGTTCAGATCGAGATAATTCTCGATCTGGTCAAAATTACTGTTCCGGGCGCCCGGAAGGGTTCCGGGCGCCCCGGAGGGGTCCGGGTGCCCCGGTCAGTTCCGGGCGCCCCGGACCCCGAAAGTCAACATAGTTGACTTTTTTATCCGGGACCGCTTCTCTGGTTCAGTCCCGCCTCGGTCCGGTTCTTCCGCTCCGGATCCGCTCGTTTGGGTGATCTCTGCCTTCCGGAAAAAGGGCTCACCCGAACCCAACTTCCGGTCTTCTCGAGCGTGCTTCCCTCCGGCTTCTCGTCCCTCAGAATTACCGCGTGTTTCCTTCTCGTCCGCCAGCGTACTCATCCGCAGTCTTCGTCCCTCGGTCGTCGTCCTTCTCGCTAGCTGCGTCTCTTGCTCCCCGAGCAATCTTCCGCTCCGGCTTTCGTACCTCGGAACCATCGCGCGCACTTCCTTCTCGTCCACCGGTGTACTCTTCTGCAGCGCCTCATCCCTCGGACGCACAGCGTGCCGTCCTTCTCGCTAGCTGCGTCTTCCGCTCGAGTACCTGTGCTCCTAAGCTCCTGCACACTTAGACACAAGGTTAGAAACAAACAAGACCTAACTTAACTTGTTGAACACACCAAAACAACCTTGGGGTTCCAACAATCTCCCCCTTTTTGGTGTGATCAACCCAAGTTAAGCTAGGGCTAAAAGTAGACATTAAATAACATTAAGTAAATTAACTTAATTTTTAATTTAAGTGCAAAAAGATAGAGAAAGGATAAAAATCAAATTAAATCTATCTACCTCCCCCTAGACTTATACTTTCCCTTCTCCCCCTTTGATCACAAAAAATGGGGTTCCAAGAAAAACAATCTAAGGGTTAAATACTTAGAAAAAGTAAAAAAATTTCTAAGTTTTTAAGAAATTTAGAAAATTTTTCTAAGTCATTTAAGCTGAGATTTCTTGTTTAGAAAGATTCTTAACTTACAAAAATGATTTTTGAGAATATAAAAAAATTCTAAGTAAATTTCTAATTTGAAATAAAATGTTTTGAATAACCTTTTTCAAGCATTAATTAATTCTTGTATTAATGCTTCATTAGTAAGTTAATTAAACATTTATTTCAATATTTTGGCTTCCAGGTCGTGGCGAGGCACTAGGCCTTCTTGGTTATTGGAGCAACAACCACTTCCTTAGACAAAGCCTCATAAAGAAATTATTTGTTTAATTCTCTCACTTAAAGCGCTAATTTTAATTTTAAAATTAATTTAAGCATGATTTAGGAACCCAATACAGGTTCCAACCTACTGGATTAACTAAAAGGTTTTTAGGGACATGTTTTCTTGAGATGTTCCTGATTTGTCCCGGGTGATATTTAAAGTACCAATTTAAATTATTAAATCTTCTAAAATTGGTTTTAGATGAACATGCATAGTTCTTTAAGTTATCTATTTGAATTTTCAAATTTTGATTTTCTAATTCCAATTTTTCATTTTTCAATTTTAATTTATCTAATTCTTCTAAGAGACAAGACTTAGCTAGAATTACTTTTAAATTTTTATTTTCACTTTCTAATTTGCAGCAGTCTTTTGTTAAAAGTTTAACGAACTTAAACATTTTATCGGGAGGAAGAGATCGTACCTGACTTACCTTGTCGATCTCGTTGTCCGTTTCTCCCCCTGAGCTGCTGCTTTCTTCCGACGTGTCTCCCCTTTCATCGATGCTCTCGATGCTCATTTCGGAAGAGCTTGAATCGCAGTCGTCGTCTTGATGGCTCGCCATCAGTGCGAGTCCGGAGAATGCTTCGACTTCCGATTCGGACGACGTATCGTCCCACGTCGCTTTCAGGGCCTTTCGTTTCTGGATAGGCTTCTTTCCCTTCTCCTTGTCTTTGTTCTTCAGCTTGGGGCAGTTGTCCTTGACGTGCCCTTCTTCGTCGCAGTGGTAGCAGCGGATCATCCTTTTCTTCTTCCCCTGCGGATGGTTAGCAGATCTAGATTTACAAAGTTTCTTGAATCTTCTTACCATCATTACCATTTCCTCGTCGTCGAGAGAGGATTCCGACTCAGGTTCGTCTCTCGAAGCTTTGAGGGCAACGTTGTTCTTGGGCTCCTTCATCCCTGCACATCTTGACTCATGGACTTCAAATGTTGAAAAAAAATTCTTCTAATGAAATTTTTTCTAAGTCCTTAGAAATGTAAAAAGCATCTACTAGTGATGTCCATTTTGAATTTCTCGGAAATGAATTTAACGCATACCTGAGCGAATCTCGGTTACTTACCTCTTCTCCGAGATTCGTGAGTCCGGTGATTATTTCTTTAATTCTGGAGTGCAGATGTGCGACTGTCTCGTCTTCCCCAAGTCACAGGTTTGTGAGCTGATTCCGAAGCAGATCTCTTCTGGCGAGCTTGGCTTCGGACGTCCCTTCGTGCAGCTCGAGGAACTTTTCCCAAAGTTCCTTTGCCGAGTTGTATTTACCGATCCTGTTGACTTCTTGAGGCGGAAGTACGCTTAGCAGATGGTACTCTGCTTTGCCGTTCGCCACGAAGTCAGCCTGCTCCTTTTTTTGTCCATTTATCTATTTCCTTGTCCTCTAGAGCTTCAAAGGCAAATTTCATCGTTAAAAATAGTTCAATATCGGTTTTAAGAAATACCTGCATCAGTTTTTTCCATGTGGTGAAATCCCCTTCGTATTTCGGCGGGTGGATGCTTGGTCCGGCCATTTCGTTGCTTCGTTTGGCGGTTAGTCCTCCTGAAGCGTCTCGGCTCTGATACCACTTGTAGGACCGTTGGGCCGGCTAGAAGGGGGGGAAGGGAGCAAAGGGGGAGAAGGGAAAGTATAAGTCTAGGGGGAGGTAGACAAAATTGAAAATTAAAATGTTTGAAATTAAAATGTTTCTATCATGTTGCATGTTATTGCAATAAACTGTTTAATTTCATATCTATTGTTGACCCTACCTTAACTTGGGTTGATCACACCAAAAAGGGGGAGATTGTTGGAACCCCAAGGTTGTTTTGGTGTGATCAACAAGTTAAGTTAGGTCCTGCGTTGTTTCTAACCTTGTGTCTAAGTGTGCAGGAGCTTAGGAGCACAGGTACTCGAGCGGAAGACGCAGCTAGCGAGAAGGACGGCACGCTGTGCGTCCGAGGGACGAGGTGCTGCGGAAGAGTACACCGGCGGACGAGAAGGAAGTGCGCGCGGTGGTTCCGAGGTACGAAAGCCGGAGCGGAAGATTGCTCGGGGAGCAAGAGACGCAGCTAGCGCGAAGGTCGGCACGGGGTGCGACCGAGGGACGAAGTCTGCGGATGAGTACGCTGGTGGACGAGAAGGGACACGCGGCAATTCCGAGGGACGAGAAGCCGGAGGGAAGCACGCTCGAGAAGACCGGAAGATGGGTTCGGGTGAGCCCTATTCCGGATGTCAGAGATCACCCAAGCAAGCGGAGCCGGAGCAGAAAGACCCGGACCAGAGGCGAGCTGAACCGGAGAAGAGAGCACGGACCAAAAGTCAACTGGGTTGACTTTTGGCTCCGGGGCGCCCGGAACTATTTGGGGCGCCCGGAGCTGTCCGGGGCGCCCGGAACCATCCGGGGCGCCCGGAAGGGACTTTTTCACAGGATCGAGCTTTGACTCGATCCAACCATTGGGGGATAAATTTTATCCCCCCAAGGCGCCCGGAACTCATCCAGGCGCCCCGACCAAGGCTATAAATATAGCCTTGGTCCAGAAGCTTTTCAACAATCACGATCATTCTATTTCCAAACACTTGTATGCTTAGTTGTAGTTAAGCTTCTGTTTTCTGTGCCGCCTGAAGGAGTTTTTGAGCTTAATCTTCCTTGGATTAACAACCATATCGGTTGTAACCAAGTAAACATCTGGTGCCTCGTTTTCTTCTTTTATGCTTTTATTTATCTGCTTAATTCATTTTACAAGTGTTAGCTTAATCGTTCGAGGAAGGGTTGTTTGTTTTTAATTGACAGGTTATTTACCAACCCCTCTAGCCGATCCAAACGGTCCTACAAGTGGTATCAGAGCCGAGTACGCCTCAGAAGGACTAATCGCCATCTGAAGCAACAAAACAATGGTCGGAGCTAGCGACTACCCACCAGCATTCGAGGGGGAGCTTGCTTCTTGGAAGCAACAAATGACGGTATTTCTCAACTCTGATATTGGTATTTCTCTAATAATGAAAACAGGTTATGAAGCACCGAAGAACACGAATGGAGAAAGACTCGATCTACGCCTCTGGAATGAGAAGCAGCGTGACGAGTCAATGGCAAACGATCGTGCAAAGTTTCACATTCTAACCGCAATACCAAATGAAGATTTCGATAGAGTTGGCGAATACAACAGCGCAAAAGAACTTTGGGAAAAGTTCTTAAAACTCTACGAAGAACCTTCAGAAGCTGACACCTCGATAGACACCGAGCCACCGACAGAAGAGTCCGAAATCGAGGTAAGTACTACAACAGCCAAAGTACATCCCAAGATCGATGAAGGGGGAGAATCTTCGGAAGAAAGCAACTCGATAGGGGGAGAATCAATTACTGACAAGGTAAGTCAGGTATGGACTCGAACCTCTGATCAATTAAATGATTCAATCGAAAAATTGCCTGAAGAGTCTTTCGAATCAGAAATTGAATCATCGAAAGAATTTTTCGAATTAGAAAATCAATTGTCAAACTTGCCTTGCAAATTATTATTAAAAGAATTTTGCAAGTTAGAAATTTTGTCAAAAAACTTTTGTAAATTACAAAATATTTTTTCAAAAGAATTATGAAAATTAGAAATGATATCAAAAACTTTCTTCGAATATTTTTTCGAATTACAAATTACTTTCTCGAAAGAGTTTTGCAATTCAGAAAATGAGTCATCGAAAAAGTGTTTCGGATTAAGAAATCTATTATTAATAAATTCCTGCAAATTAGAATTTTTATTAAAAAATTCTTACAAATTACAAAATATTCTTTCAAACAAATTTTGCACATTGTCGAAAGCATCTTTTATAGCGTCGGAAAATTTTATCAAGTTAGAATCTATGCTATCGAAATATTTTTGTGAACTTGAAATTCAAAAAATAATAGAAATTAACATGATACAAATTGTTGCATGTTTAATATTTTTTGCTTTAAATCTGAAAAAGTGTGACATAAGAATTTCTGATAAATTAAAATGGAAATTTAAACCTTCTGATTAAAGCATAAAATATATAAATAAATAAATGCATAGAAAATTTCTCTTTATGTTATTAATTCTCTAAAATTTTCTTGCATAAAGCTTTCTGTTTAAAAACTTCTTAATCTTGATGTCGAATGACTTAGAAATTTGTCTTGACTTAGAAATATTTCCCTGAAAATTATTGAAATATAGTTTCAAAATTTTGAGATTGTTGGAACCCCAAGGTTGGTTTTGGTGTGATCAACAAGTTAAGTTAGGTTCTGTTGTTTTCTAACCTTGTGTCTAAGTAAGCAGGAGCTTAGGAACACAGGTATTCGAGCGGAAGACGCAGCTAGCGAGAAGGACAGCAGTCCGAGGGACGAGGTGCTGCGGAAGAGTACACCGGCGGACGAGAAGGAAAAGCGCGCGGTGGTTCCAAGGGACGAAAGCCGGAGCGGAAGATTGCTCGGGGAGCAAGAGACTCAGCTAGCGATCCGAGGGACGAAGACTGCGGATGAGTACGCTGGCGGACGAGAAGGAAACACGCGGCGGTTCCGAGGGACGAGAAGCCGGAGGGAAGCCCGCTCGAGAAGACCGGAAGTTGGGTTCAGGTGAGCCCTATTCCGGATAGCAGAGATCACCCAATCAAGCGAATCCGGAGCGGAAGAACCGGACCGAAGCGGGACTGAACCAGAGAAGCGGTCCCGAATGAAAAAGTCAACTGTGTTGACTTTCGGGGTCCGGGGTGCCCGGAACTGACCGGGGCGCCTGGACCCCTCCGAGGCGCCCGGAATCCATCCGGGCGCCCGGAACAGTAAGTTTGACCAGATCGAGAATTATCTCGATCTGAACGTTGGGGGATAAATTTTATCCCCCCCAGGGCGCCCGGAACCTTTCCAGGCGCCCCGACCAAGGCTATAAATATAGCCTTGGTCCAGAAGCTTTTCATCAGTTCAGAAATTGTAAACAACACTTGTGTGCTTTCACTGTTTAGATTAGCTTCTGTCTTTCTGTGCTTACACTGCTGTAAACGAGGCTTCTCCGCCTGAAGGAGCTCTTAGTGCGATCTTCATCCTTGGATTAACAACCTCCCCGGTTGTAACCAAGTGAAATTCGTTGCCTCGGTTTTATGCTTTATTTTCTATTTAATCTACTTTTTATGTGTTAGCTTAATCGTACGAGAAAGGGTTGCGTTTGATTTTTCAGGGCTATTCACCCCCCCCCCCCCCCCCTTCTAGCCGGCCGCATCGGTCCAACAGCAACTCTTTAGGCATAGCTTAAAGCATGTATATTTGAGCACACAGCATATCATGAACTTGAGCACACAGCATATCATGATCATATGCATAATTAAGCACACAACCTATCATGAATTTGAGCACACAGCATATCATGAATTTGAGCACATAGCATATCATGAGTTTAGGCACATAGCATATCTTGAATTTGAGCACATAGCATATCATGAGTTTAAGCACATAGCATATCATGAATTTGAGCACACAGCATATCATGAAGTTAAGCACATAGCATATCATGAAATTGAGCACACAACATATCATGAAATTAAGCTCATAGCATATCATGAATAGGACCTAACATAACAAATAAACATCACAGCATGTCATACTCTTATCATATCATAAAGCATTGCATGTGAAGTTCATGGAAAGAACATAATTAGGTCTCTAACCTTAGTAACAAGTGGTGGCCGAAACATGTAGAGATGGCTTAGGTTAGCAAGCAACAAAAGAGCATGTGAACCCTAAACATTTAACATTTCTTAGAACATAAGGAACATCTTAAGCATGTTTGGTATAGGTTCCAAGCTTTCTAGGTTCTTTTTCATATCATGGCCGAAACCCATTAAGCCTCATTTTTGGGTTATAAGCAACATACAAGCATGAAAAACCCTAACAATGGCCACATCATATTTCATAAGAACAACTTGAGCATGTTTGATTTTGGTTCCAAGTTCTCTAAGCCTTTAACCCTAACATGGCCGAAACCCTAGAAACCTGTTTCTAGGTTACAAGTAACATGAAAAGGTTGAACTTCATACCAATTGATGGATCGAAAGCGCTAGAAGGGGGGGGGGTGAATAGCGCTCGTGGCTATTTCGTTTTTCGAAATCTCGGAATCATAATAACTTGAGTAATGCAGCGGAATAAAAACAGACACAGAGAACACGGAGAATTTACTTCGTTCGGAGCCTGTGACGACTCCTACTCGAAGGCCCGCGATCCTTGATCGCTTTCGGTGGGCAACAACTATAAGTTCGTTAAGAGTATTACAAAACTAATTACAATTCAAAGCTGTAAAAAGATTATACCGACAACAAAAAGATTAAATCCGAAGCTCCGGGTTGTCGGGGTGTCGTTGCAGCACTTCTGGATTGAGTCGTTAGCAGCTTGTCGCGAGGAGATTGCTTAGATGATTGTTATCCTTGAAGCTGCACCTCAACCCTCCTTTTATATGAGGCTCCGGGCACCTGGGACCTTTTCGGGCGCCTGGAGTGTGACGTGGCCAGCCAACCAGGTTGCTCCATGTGGCGAAGTCGTGCAGGGGATAAACTTTGGTCCCGGGCGCCCGGACCTCCGGGCGCCTGGATCCATCCCGGGCACCCGGACCACCTTTTTCCAGCAGGTTCCTCACCTGCAAACAAAGGTTAGTCCAAGCAAAAATACCCTGCAAGACAGTGTTAGAATCTGATAAAACACAGTAAGTAATAACTGACAGTCTTCGGACTGTCCGAGTTTGACTTCGGATTCCCAACCGGAAACCCTAGGTCGACCCGACGCCTACTGTTCCCTCTACGGGGAACACGTCCTCACCTACTCCCCTCAGGAGAGATTACCTGATGCCAGTCCGGTCCTCCAAACCGACTGGACTTTCCGCCTAGGGTTACCACCCCCTAGGACCTAGGGTTACCGCCCCCTTGGGTTTTTCCTCCACCTAGGGTTACCGCCCCCTAGGACCTAAGGTTTCCGCCCCTTAGGGTTTTCCTCCACCTAGGGTTACCGCCCCCTAGGACCTAAGGTTGCCGCCCCTTAGGGTTTTCCTCCACCTAGGTTTACCACCCCCTAGGACCTAAGGTTACCGCCCCTTAGGGTTTTCCTCCACCTAGGGTTACCACCCCCTAGGGTTTTTACCTGCCTAGCCGCAGCTAGGACTTTTGCCTAAGTATCACTTAGGACTTACCTGCAAGCTCCATGAACCTTGTTAGATAACACCATAGCTTAACTTTGAGCCCTTTGCCATAATCAAAACTCAGGTTCGATCATCTGGTGCTCACTGCACCAACACCAATATCTCAGTACATATCATGAGAAGCACCATAAGTACTTAGTCCAAGTTTCAAGCTTCTCAAGCCCTTTAACCTAATGTGGCCGAACCTTGTTAAGCATGGGGATTAGGTTTCTAGTGGCATAAGAGCATGAAGACCATAAGAACTTTCTTAGTATTCATTACAAGGAATAACATGGACCACTTAGTTTATAATTTAAGCATCCTAGGTCTTAAAAGCAAGTGTGGCCGAGAGTTATAGAGCAAGAATTCAAGTTTCTATGCAACAAGCAACATAAGAACATCAATTTATTTCATATCTTTTCATCAAGAAGGTCATGAGTATCTTAGACTTGATTTAAACTTTCCTAGGGCTCAAGCCTCAACATGGCCGAATCATCATATGCATAAAAATATAGTTCAACTTAACATAAGATCATGACATAACATATTAGCTTCATATCTTGTCTTATGAGAATCATAGCATGCTTAGGTTTGGGTTTTAAGCCCTTCTAGGCCCTCAACTCTATCATGGCCGGATGTTCATGAAGATGAAAATCAAGTTCAAATCAACATACAAGTGGAAAGAAAGCATTAATAACACCTTTTACCCTAAGGTACATATCATAAGGACAAGAGAGCATGCTTGATTTAGGTTTAAAGCTCTCCTAGTTCTTTTGTTCTTGCTTGGTCAAAAATCTAAGTTCATAAACTTATGTTCTAACCAAACATTCTAGCATGAAAATATTAGTTTAGTCCCCTTACCATAAGATACATATCATAACAACCATCATGAACATACCTAGTTGGTTTTTTTTCAAAGTTCTTTAAACCTTTCTTTTTTCTTTGGCCGAAACCCTCTTGAAACAAACATAGGTTTTTAAGCAATATATTTACATGACAATCATTTAGCTATTGTACCACAGGTGAGGAGAACTTACATCCTTTCGCTTGTGGTTTTTCTTAAGGAGAAAAATATCCTAGGAGCCAAGGAAGGAGATAGCTTCTTCTTCTTGTACCTCTTCTTATTTTGCTTCCTTGAAAAGGATAGGTCTTGTAGGTGTCCTCTCTAGATTTAATTTTCTTAAAGAGGAACTGAGCTTAGTGTTTGGATCAAGGAGATGGGGGAGTCCTTGGTCTCAGTGGAGAAAGGAAAAGGAGGAAGGAGGAGGAAGAAGGAGAAAATGAGAGATTTCCTTTCTCATTTTCCATTTATTCACCATGAGTGAAATTTATGTCTTCATTAATTCCCTCTCTTAACTCTCCCATGTCTCTTCTCTTGATTCTCACGAAAATGAGAAGAGGGAAAGGTGAGGAAGGCAACTTGCCTTCTTCTTGTTCCTTCTCTTAACCAAGAGGAATAAGAGGTAGGAAATTTGGTTTTCTCTTACTCTTTGCTTTTTTTTTCTTCTCTCCTTTAACTACAATTTTTATTCCTTCCTATCCATATGTTACTCATTATCCTAGTGGTGATTATATCATTAGTCTTCCTCCATTATTTGTGGGAGGTTCAAGGTTCAATCCTTGGCCTCCACCTCTTACCATTTATTTTTATTTTGTTTCTTAGTCCTCTTTTTCTCTTATTCTTTCTATTTATTTCCATGCTCTAATGAAAATAATACTCATGTACTTATAAAAAATTCGTGGGTGTTACATTAGTATCAAGTAATGGTATACACTTAGACGCATTCAATAGTATCCTCCCCAACGGAGTCACTGCTATTGTCTTGTGTGACCAAAGTGAAACCAACTATTAATTTTATTTGTCATAAAGTTAGGATGACAAGATAATAAAATTTATGGGTCACACCCTCCTCTTACAAATGTTGAATTTGTATACGCCCACACTAACGTGGCATGCAATATTCACGGTGATTTGAGGTGTTGGTTAATTTAAAATAGTATTGTTTGAGGAATCAATATTATTCTAAATTTAGAGTCTTGACCAAAGTTTACTTTTGTGATTCTTAGGATGACTTTCAACCCACTAGCCATTATACTGAAAGAGAACAAACTTACTGGTCCCAACTATATTGATTGGAAAAGAAACCTGGACATAGTTCTTACTGCTGAAAGCTATAAGTTTGTACTAACTAAGGCTTGCCCTGATGCACCTGACGGTGACTCTACCCCAGAGGAGATTGAGTATCATAAAAAATGGGTAAAAGCTAATGAGATGGCGCGGTGTTATATTTTGTCATCAATGTCAAATGTATTGCAACATCAACATCAAGATTTACCAACACTTATGATATAATGAACAATCTCAAAGAAGTCTTTGGGCACCAGAGTCGGACTGTTAGGCAAGAGGCAATGAGGAAGTTAATGACAGCCACCATGTCTGAGGGGACACCCGTAAGGGATCATATCCTCAAAATGAAATGAAATACAAGTCCTTGGAGGAGAAATCGATGGGGAAACCCAGGTCGATATAATTCTCCAAACGCTACCCAGAAGTTTTGAGCAGTTCCGCCTGAACTATAACATGAACAAAAGAGAGTATATGTTGGCGGAACTTCTGACAGAACTACAGGCAGCAGAAGGAATATTTCGTCACAGTTCTCAGATTCACTATGCTGAAAATGGTTCTACTTCTAAGTCGAAAGGCAAGAAGAAGAAGAAACAAGTCTTTTCAGTAAAGAAGTTGAATAAACCTCAGAGTACAAGATAGAAAGCTGGAATGAAGAAGCCGAAGGGCAAGTGCTTCATCTGCAAGCAGTCTGGACATTGGAAAGCGGACTGTCCTCATAGGAACCAGAACAATAAAGGTATATCTCATACTCTAGTAGTTGAAACATGTTTAGCGGTGTTATCTACCAG
The DNA here is from genome assembly GCF_018446385.1 of Zingiber officinale. Taxonomy (NCBI): domain Eukaryota; kingdom Viridiplantae; phylum Streptophyta; class Magnoliopsida; order Zingiberales; family Zingiberaceae; genus Zingiber; species Zingiber officinale. The sequence goes on along the minus strand of NC_055997.1, from coordinate 239,847 downwards.
CACCTGGTGTGTAGATACGGGAGCCACTGATCATGTCTGCAATTCTTTGTAGGGGTTCCAGGAAACCCGATGACTATTTGATGGAGAGATAACTGTCTACATGGGCAATGCTACTAAGGTGGCGGCTATTACAGTGGGAGACGTCTACTTATCTTTTGATAGGAATAGAAATTTGATTTTAAGAAATTGTCTTTATGTACCCAATTTTAGAAAGAATTTAATTTTAGTTTCTAAACTGTATATGGATGGATATTTAGTTTCCTTTAGTAATAATGTTGTTATAAAGAGAAATAAGGTGATTATCTGTTCTCGTGCATTGGTTGACAATTTATACACTTTAAATCCAATTTCTCCCACAAATCAAAATATGGAAATTAATAACACATCTTCTAACTCTAATAAGAGAAAAGAACCTTCGAAAATGAACCAAACATATCTTTGGCATCTAAGGCTTGGACATATTAACTTAAGTAGGATTCAAAGGCTTGTAGCCGATGGACTATTGGGTTCATTAGAGTTGGAAAATTTTCCAACATGTGAATCCTGCTTGGAAGGTAAAATGACCAAGAGACCTTTCAAGGCCAAGGGGTATAGAGCCAAAGATGCGTTAGAATTGGTCCATTCTGATTTATGTGGTCCTATGTCTATCCAGGCAAGAGGTGGTTATGAATACTTCGTCTCCTTTATAGACGATTATTCAAGATACGGATACATTTACCTGATGTGCCGCAAGTCTGAATGCTTTGACAAATTCAAAGAATATAGGGCTAATGTGGAGAAACGTCTTGGTAAAAGTATCAAGACACTACGGTCTGACCGTGGTGGCGAATACCTCTTTGGAGAGTTTAGGAATTACTTATCAGAAGTCGGGATTCAATCCCAATTGTCTGCACCTGGTACACCCCAGCAGAATGGTGTGGCAGAATGAAGGAATAGGACTCTTATGGAAATGGTTAGATCAATGATGAGTTATTCAGAATTACCGAATTCGTTTTGGGAATATGCTTTAGAAACAGTAGTGTACATTCTAAATATGGTAACTTCTAAAACAGTTCCTTCTACTCCCATGGAATTATGGAATGGGCGTAAGCCTAGTCTGAATCATATCCGGATATGGGGTAGTCCAGCACATGTGCTGAAGGGAGATACTGACAAGTTAGAATCACGTACAGAAGTTTGTCTATTTGTTGGATATCCTAAGGGAACGAAAGGTGGTTTGTTTTATAATCCTAAAAATCAGAAGATCATTATTAGCACCAATGCTCATTTTTTAGAAGAAGATTATGTAATAAACCATAAGCCCATGAGTGAAATAGTTCTAGAAGAAATTAGAGAGGACACATCTACTTCAGTACCAACAGTACAAGATGAAGTACCACAAGAGACTGCAACACGTGTTGCACATGATACACAACCACAGACGGTGCCTCGTCGTAGTGGGAGGGTTGTAAGGCAACTTGAGAGATTCATGTATTTGGGAGAGTCTTCGAACTTGATCCAGGGTAAACATGAACCTGATCCCAGGACATATGATGAAGCACTCCAAGATATAGATGCAGTATCTTGGCAAAAGGCAATGAATTCTGAAATAGAGTCTATGTACTCTAATAAGGTCTGGGAGCTTATAGAACCACCTGATGGTGTAAAAGCCGTTGGATGCAAGTGGATCTACAAAAGGAAAAGTGGGACAGATGGGAAGGTAGATGTAACGACCCGCCTTCTACTGACTAGGCTGTGAGGCCGATCGCTACATTATGCTGTGCTAAATTACTATTGCGGAAATCTGGATTGATTAAAATTTTACTAAACTGATTACTATAAAATCTGAACTTAATATTCTAGGTGTACCTAGGAGTTGTACACATGCTAGGGAAGATAATCTATGCCTCTCGGATGTCCTGCTAGCTGTAACCAGGCATTTCAATCGATCCATGAATCGATTGGGCTGTCGGATCGATCCAATGATCGATCCAGCTTGATACTGGCACGGAGAAAAACTCTGGATCGGTCGGCTGACCGATCCATAAGCTATATTGCTTCTGTATGCGGCTGGATTGGTTTACCGACCGATCCAGGAGTACACTGATCAGTCGGCTTGACCGATCCAGTGGCTCACTGATCGGTCGGCTGACCGATCAGTGAGCTTCTGTACTCTCTGTTCGCATCTGGATCGGCCGGCTGACCGATCCATAATAGATGCTAACTCTCTGTTCGCGACTGGATTGGTCAGCTGACCGATCAATCTGTAGATCGATCTGGGTTTCTGATTTCGAATCAGAACCCCTGATTTCAGCACTATTTCGTGCCCAACTCATACACATCAAGTCTATAATAGCTAGAAACATTTTTAACATGTATTAGCTAACATTTTAAACATGATATCACGCATGGTTCACTAATTCATGGCATGCAAATGTACTATGTGTAGAATAATAAGGTTCTAATAGTTAACTAATTTTGTTGAAAGTTCTAATGCATAAATAAAGCTTGTTAGATCCCTAAGATCTTTTATTCCAAGTTCCTTCCACACACATCTTCATCGCATTGTCCTCCAGCCTCCGCTAGTCCATTTTCCCTTTACCTTTATCTGCAGTATAAGGAAAAAGTATCTGTAAGCTTAAAGCTTAGTAAGAAACCGGCTACCTCACAAAACATGCACACGATGCAATTTATGTTTTGAAAACATGCTATTTGAAATACGTACTGAACATAGATAAGCATGACATAGCAAAGTTACTAAGCACAAATACTGAAACATAGCATGCATATCAAAATCTAAGCATGGAGCTAACTCATGGTATCAATCAGGAAGAACTAAACTGAAACTGAAACTGAACTAAACTAAGCTGATACTGAATTAAATCCTGATCACATAGGTGACTGAGAGTTTTGAAAACTGTATACATAAGTAGATTAAAATAATAATCATGCTGCTGAGGGCCCTGGCAACTGCACGTGCTGTGCGCGCATCCCTAGCTAGACCCGGGATTGCAAGTTCCAAATCTAGTAGGGTTTACTAGGTTATCTGGACCTAGGGACGACTGTGGGAGTCCAACCCAATGGATATCTGATCCTGTACAGTGCCACTGCTGAAAATAAAATACTGAATAGCTGTACTATTTTATTTAGTCGTTTCTAGGTTATCTGAACCTAGAGCTAGGTTGTCTGAACCTAGAGGCGACTGTGGGAGCCCACCCATTGGACATCTAGTCCCATGAAAGCTGTAATAAAGCGAATTAACTGGATCAATACGTCTATACGGCATTTGACTGAGCTGAATAAATGCCCACTGAATCAAAAGCTGTCCTAATCTTTTTATCGAGCATTTGGTGAGCTCTAACTCTCCTCTTTAGTAGGGAGACCACCTCTAGGCACCCGACAACGTTTAACACCTCAACTGAAGGGGGCAAACGCGTCCGGCCCATCTAGAGGTGTTCGACTAATCCCTAAAGCTGCGAGGAGGGTTAAATACACCCTAGATGTCGACAAAAATCCGAGTATAACTAATCTAAAAGCATGCATTCAAACGGAAGCTACTTATACTGCAGGTGAGGGGTTTCTTACCTCCTGCGCTAGTTTTCTTACGAATCTAGTTGCTAAATTTCCGGAGAAGACGATCCTTTCGACGCTCTTCTCGCGTCTATGCGTTCCTCTCGCGGAGGGGAGCGTCCTCGTGCCGGAGTTGTCACCGGAAGGTGCTCCTATGGACCTTTGGACGGAACCCTAGGTTCCTTGGACTTGGGCGCCGAGAGGGTGAGGGAGAGGGGTCGGCGGATGTGTGAGGGTTTGAGGAGAAAGAATCCCGATCAAAATAATAACTCCTCACTTAAAATTCCTATTTATATTAAGTGGGTAATTCGGCCCAACTCAAATGTAAATATAATTGTTCTCCTTTCCTTTCAGCACGGCCTTGCTGGGTTCACTTGGTTACTAGAGTTCACCTTAAGTCATAGAACCCAATAGGTCTCGGGTTCAATTCTCGCGTAGGCTCTTCTACGATTCTATTTATTTTTGCTACTTCTGCTATTCTAAAAATCCTATAAAAATATCCTAAAATTTCAGAAAAATCATAGAATATTTCTAAAATTGATTTGAGAATTTTCGGGTGTTACAGTAGAAACCTTCAAAGCAAGGCTTGTTGCGAAAGGGTATACTCATAAAGAGGGAATCAACTATGAGGAGACTTTTTCGCCGGTAGTCATGCTTAAGTCTATCCGGATACTCTTATCCATTGCTGCTCATATGGATTATGAGATTTGGCAAATGGATATCAAGACAGCTTTCCTTAACGGAAGTCTTGAAGAAAACATCCATATGAAGCAACCAGAAGGGTTCATTGAAAAAGGCAAAGAGCATCTAGTGTGCAAGCTTAATCGGTCCATTTACGGATTGAAGCAAGCTTCAAGATCTTGGAACATCCGGTTTAACGAAGTAATCCAGTCATATGGATTTATTCAGTGTCCGGATGAGTCTTGTGTATACAAGAAGTGTAACGGAAATGTGGTGGTATTTCTTGTACTATACGTAGATGATATTTTGTTAATTGGCAACAATGTCAAGGTATTATCGGACGTAAGGGTATGGTTGTCCAAACAATTTGATATGAAGGACTTAGGAGAATGTGCACACATTCTTGGGATCAAAGTTATAAGGGATCGCAAGAAAAGAATGTTGTGTCTATCCCAAGCTTCATATATAGATACAGTCCTTGCTTGTTTTAGCATGTAGAACTCCAAGAAAGGTTTCTTACCTTTTAGGCATGGAGTATCTAAAGAGATGTCTCTGAAGGCATCAAAGGAGATTGAGGACATGAAGACAGTTCCTTATGCTTCAGCTGTAGGAAGTCTTATGTATGCAATGCTGTGTACGAGACCTGATATCTGTTTTGCCGTGGGCATGATCAGCAGATATCAGAGTAACCTTGGACAAGGACATTGGACTGCGGTAAAGCATATATTGAAGTATCTGAGAAGGACTAGAGATTATATGCTAGTTTACCAAGCAGACGAGTTACTCCCTGTGGGTAACATGGATTCAGACTTTCAATCAGATAGGGACAATAGTAAGTCAACATTAGGCTATGTGTTTACTCTAGGAGGTAGAGCCATTGCATGGAAGAGTGTTAAGCAGAAATGCATCTCAGACTCAACCATGGAAGCTGAGTATGTGGCAGCCTCTGAGGCAGCAAAAGAAGCTGTATGGCTCAGGAACTTTCTAATGGACTTAGATGTGATTCCTGGTTTGCCCAAGATCATCACAATTTATTGTGATAATAGCGGTGCAGTTGCAAACTCGAAGGAACTGTAGGTCCCTTTGGAGGCCGGCAAGAGGGGAGGGGTGAATTGCCCTACAAAATAAAACCAAAAACCCTTCTCGGATATTCAACTAACTTAAAAGAACTTGTAATTAAAAAGGCAGAGACTAATTAAAACAGAAAAATAGACACAGAGGAATTACTTGGTTTGCAATCAGAGGATTGCTAATCCAAGGCAAAGAAGGCGCACTAATTGATTCTCCTCTGGGCGGAGTAGCCTCTTACAGCGTTGAAAGCACAGAAGGAAATAACACAAATGAAAGCACTGAATTACAAGTAGTTACTTTTAATGTACAGATCAGTACTTTATTTATAGTACTGGTCCGGGCGCCTGAAAGTGGTTCCGGGCGCCCCCGGGGGGATAAACTTTATCCCCCAACGGTCAGATTGCGAAAATCGCGATTCTGGTCAAAATCATGCTCCGGGCGCCCGGAAGCATTCCGGGCGCCCCGGACAGCTCCGGGCGCCCGGAATGGTTCCGGGCGCCCCGGAGCAAAAAGTCAACTGTGGTTGACTTTTTGTCCGGGATGACTTCTCCGTTAAGTCCCAGTCTCGGTCCGGGTCTGTTCGCTCCGGCTCCGCTAGCTTGGGTGATCTCGGCCTTCCGGAATAGGGCTCACCCGAACCCATGTTCCGGCCTTCTCCTCGAGCAGCCTTCCTTCCCGGTTTCTCGTCCCTCGAGCGCCGCGCACGCTCTTCTCGTCCACCGGTGTACTCTTCCGCGGACACCTCGTCCCTCAGACGCACCGAGCCCGTCGGCTCTCTCCCGTGCCGTCCTTCTCGCTAGCCGCGTCTTCCGCTCGACTTCCTGTGTTCCTAAGCTCCTGCACACTTAGACACAAGGGTTAAACAAACGCAGGACCTAACTTAGCTTGTTTGATCACATCAAAACACCTTGGGGTTCCAACAATCGATGTGAGCAACCCAAGTTAAGTTAGGGTAACCATATGCAATAAAAACAATTTATATTAAAATAAGTCCAAATATTTTTCAATTGAAAAATTATAGTACCTCCCCCTAGACTTAACATACTTCTCCCCCTTTGATCACATAAAAATTGGGGTTATAAACAAGTCTAAGGTAAATTCAGACAAGAACTTTTGAGTGTAAAATATTTAGTAAAGACACTCTTCAGAATTTTTCGTTTGAAAAAAAAATATTTTTCAGATAAGAACAGTCATAAGTGTAAAAAAAATTTAAGTTTAAAACTTATCTCAGCATTCCCAAAAAAATTTTTCTAAATTTTTTTTTTAAATGATAAGGCAAAAAAAATCTATGTTAACTTTACAAAAAAATTCTAAGTCAATTTTCATGAAAATTTCTAAGATAATAAAGAATTTCTAAGTTAAGTTAGAAAGTTTTTAAATATTTTCTAACACAAATTGAATAACTCTTTTAAAGCATTAAGTAATTTAAATTAATGCTTTTTTAGTTAGTCAATTAAACTTTTCATTTCGATAGTTGGCTTCCAGGTCGTGGCGAGCCACTAGGCCTTCTTGGTTATTGGAGCAACAACCACTTCCTTAGACAAAGCCTCATAAAGAAATTAGTTGTTTAATTTCCTTGCTGAAAATGCTAAGTCTGACTTTAATTTTAAATTAAACAGGTTTTTGGAATCCAGTAAAGGTTCCTACCTACAGGATTAATCAAGTATTTCCTGGGTATATAGATTTTTGATATATTTCTAATTTAACTTTGATGAAATCTATAATACCAATTTAAATTTCTAAAAGTAGGAATATTTGAACCATTAGATTTTTTCAATCTTTCTATTTCTTCTTTTAGTTTTTCATTTTCAATTTTCAATTTTTCAAAATCCTCTATAAGACATGATTTTGCCAAAATTCTCTTTGTTTCTAAAATTTCATTTTCTAATTTGACATTTTTATTTTCTAATTTATACATGGATTTAGTCATAGCTTTGATACCAGAGTAAAGTTGATCAGGGGGTAAGAGGCATACCTCACTTACCATGTCGGACTTGAAGCCTGAATCTCCCCCTGCTTCACTGCTTTCATCCGAGGTCGCTCCCCCTTCATCGATGCTAGGTTCTGATATACTTTGTCTATCGTAGCTTGCCATTAATGCTATTCCGGCATATTCTTGAGCTTCTGATTCGGATGAAGAAGTGTCGTCCCAAGTTGCTTTTAGGTTGTGTTTCTTGGGAGACTTCCTTTTGGCCTTTTTGAGTTCTGGGCAGTCTTCTCTTAGGTGTCCCTCCTTCTGACACTGGTAGCACCGCACCTTTCTTCCACCTTTTTGATTCCTTTTATTCTGCATTTTAAATTTATTAGATCTAAAAAACTTTTTAAAATTTCTTACCATGTATGCTTCTTGATCGTCTTCGGAGTCTGACTCGAGTTCATCCTTCTGGGTTGCGTTCAGCGCCATAGTCTGGGTTGTATCCTTTGTCGTTCCTGCATACCTGGTTTCATGCAATTCTAGAGTAGAAAACAACTCTTCTAAAGTGCTTACCTCCAGGTCTTTTGAGATGTAGTAGGCGTCGACGATTGATGTCCATTTCGGAGTTCTTGGAAACGCGTTGAGCGCGTAGCGTATAGTGTCCCGGTTTGTTACCGTTTCACCGAGGTTTTTGAGACTAGTAACTAGTTCTTTTACCTTTTCGTGTAAACCAGCTACTTTCTCACCTTTCTCCAGACGGATGTTCATCAGTTTGTTGCGGAGGATGTCCCTTCTAGCGAGCTTTGCTTTGGACGTGCCTTCGTGGAGTTCCAAGAACTTCTCCCAAAGTTCTTTAGCAGATAAATAGTTTCCAATGTGGTTGACCTCTTGAGGCGGTAACACGCTCAGCAGGTTATGTTCCGCACGGCTGTTTGCTACCGACTCATTCTGCTCCTTCTTTGTCCAATCGCTCTCTTCTTTTTCTTTTCCATCTTTATCTATTGGAGCTACAAAACCGTATTTCATAATAAATCGAATTTCAAAATCTATTTTTAGGAATACCTCCATACGACGCTTCCAGTCTGCGAAGTTCCCCTCGAATTTTGGTGGAACGATGCTTGGTCCGGCCATCTTGTTGCTTCGATCGCCGGTTAGTCCTCCCGCTCGTACTTGTAGGTCCCTTTGGAGGCCGGCAAGAGGGGAGGGGTGAATTGCCCTACAAAATAAAACCAAAAACCCTTCTCGGATATTCAACTAACTTAAAAGAACTTGTAATTAAAAAGGCAGAGACTAATTAAAACAGAAAAATAGACACAGAGGAATTACTTGGTTTGCAATCAGAGGATTGCTAATCCAAGGCAAAGAAGGCGCACTAATTGATTCTCCTCTGGGCGGAGTAGCCTCTTACAGCGTTGAAAGCACAGAAGGAAATAACACAAATGAAAGCACTGAATTACAAGTAGTTACTTTTAATGTAGAGATCAGTACTTTATTTATAGTACTGGTCCGGGCGCCTGAAAGTGGTTCCGAGCGCCCTCGGGGGGATAAACTTTATCCCCCAACGGTCAGATTGCGAAAATCGCGATTCTGGTCAAAATCATGCTCCAGGCGCCCGGAAGCATTCCGGGCGCCCCGGACAGCTCCGGGCGCCCCGGAGCAAAAAGTCAACTGTGGTTGACTTTTTTGTCCGGGATGACTTCTCCGTTAAGTCCCATTCTCGGTCCGGGTCTGTTCGCTCCGGCTCCGCTAGCTTGGGTGATCTCGGCCTTCCGGAATAGGGCTCACCCGAACCCATGTTCCGGCCTTCTCCTCGAGCAGCCTTCCTTCCCGGTTTCTCGTCCCTCGAGCGCCGCACACGCTCTTCTCGTCCACCGGTGTACTCTTCCGCGGACACCTCGTCCCTCAGACGCACTGAGTGTTAGAGTGTATACTAAAAGCCTAGCTTTTGGTATAAACATTTATCTAGAAATAAGAATCACATTGGTCAAATGTCTACATTTATGATAAATGTAGTTGTTCAATTAATTTATATTGTAGATAACATGGTGTGTGGTGTCACACACAGAAGATCATGTCATCAGTACCTTATAAATTATAAACAGTAGCTCACGACCATAATGGAAAGGAACAAACCATTGGAAGGTCGTAGTGTAATTAGGTATTAGTTTATCTTAACTATATAATTACACTAGTACACTTAGAGTGTATTGAGTAGGACCATTAGAGGTCGTTTCTTTTATACTGACTTTATAAAGAAACAAAGACCTCAGTTATTATGGAAGTGTGTGCTCTTAATCCTAATATAATAACAAGCACATATATTTGATATTTATTTCTTTAATTTATCAATGGGTGAGATTTAGTTCGATGAATCAATAAGCCCGATAAGTTGGGAAATGATATCACTTATAGTGTGTGTTGTTAATTATAGAAGGAAACTGTGTCCTAGTGATCTAGGTTGAGAATGTCCCCAAGAGGAGCTCATAAAGATTGTCATGTTAAACCCTGCAGGTGGACTTAGTCCGACATGACGATGAAGTTGAGTGGTACTACTCTTGGAGCTAGATATTAATTAAGTGAGTTGTCAGTAACTTACTTAATTAGTGGACATTGTTATCTTAAACACAGGAGACTAACACACTCATAATAAGAAGGAGCCCAAAATGTAATTTGGGATTGGTGCGGTAGTTCAATAATAGTTCTTTAGTGGAATGAATTATTATTGATGAAATTAAGTTGTGTGTTCGGGGCGAACACGGGATGCTTAATTTCATCGGGAGACCAAAACCAATTCCTCCTCTCGGTCCCTATCGTAGCCTCTAGTATATAGAGATTTATACCCACCGCATACCCACCTTCTTACCCATCCAATGGGGTCGGCCAAGCTAGCTTGGAACCCAAGCTAGGGTCGGCCAAGTCCAAGTGGATGAGCCATGTAGGTGGCCGGCCAAAGCTTGGGTCCCAAGCTTAGGTGGCTGACCACTAGAATATTAAAAAGGATTTTTATTAAAATTATTTCTTATGTGGATGATTTTAAAAGAGAGTTTAAAAATTAAAATTTCCTTTTATAACTTTCTACAAAGATTAAGAGAAGAGATTAATCTCTTTCCTTATTTGTAGATTAAAAGGATGGTTTTAATTTTGGTAAAACTTTCCTTATTTGTAAATCATCTACATGTTTAAAAGAGAGTTTAAAATTTGAAATCTTTCCTTATTTGTTGATTAAAGGAGGATTTTAAATTTTAAGAAAACTTTCAATTTTAATCATGTTCATGATTTAAAAGAGAGTTTAAAATTAAATATTCTCTTTTATAAGTTTCTACAAAAGATTAAGAAAAGATTTGATATCTTTCCTTATTTGTAGATTAAAAGAGATTTTAATTTTTAGAGATAACTTTCTTTTTATCCACATGTTTAAAAGAAATATTTTAATTTATAAAATTTCCTTTTTATTAACCACCATGAAGGGAAAAATTATTTGAGAAATTTTTATAAATTTTCGAAAGTAAATTAGGAAGTTTTAATTCTTGTGTGAATTAAAATTTCCTTGATTTGTGGAATGGTGTGGCCGGCCATTGTATTTGTAAAAAGGAAATTATTTTTAATTAAATAAAATTTTCTTTTTCATGGCAAAATAATTAAGGAAGTTTTTAATTAAATTTCTTTATTTGCCAAGACCAAGGATTATAAAAGAGGGGTAGAGAAGGCTTCATGGTGAACAACTCTATTCTATTCTTCCTCTCTTTTCCTCCTTGGTGGTCGGCCCTAGCTTCTTCTCTTCTCTTCTTCTTGTGGCGGTGGCAACCTCTTGGAGCTCTTGATGGTGGCGGTTCTAGCTAGGAGAAGAAAGAGAGAAAGGAGGTTTTGTTTCTTGCATCCCTTGGAGCTTGGTGGTGGTGGTCTCTACTTCTCTTGGAGAATTTTGTGGCGGAACCTAGAAGGAAGAAGAAGGTGCTTGGTGGTTCTCATCTCGGAAGATCGTTGCCCACACAACGTCCGAGGTTAGAAGAGGAATACGGTAGAAGATCAAGAGGTCTTTCTAGAAGGTATAACTAGTATTTTTTTTTCCGCATCATACTAGTTATTTTTGGAAATAATACCAAATACAAGAGGCTTACGATTCTAGTGTTTCGAATTTGTTTTTGATATAGTGTTCTTTTGTTTTTCTTTTCCTTGTGATTTGATTGTTCTTTTCGGTTAACCTAAAGTTATTTTAGGAAATTAAATATTAGCTTTCCATAAAAGGTTTTGTCTAGTCGGTGGTGGTTGCTCCCATATCCAAGAAGGCCATGTGCCTCGCCACGTCAGTACTGGGAACCAATTATGGAAATTAATGTTTAATGGAATTAATAACTTAAGGTGATTTGGGTCGAACGTGTTAAGTTCCGCAGGAGATCCAAGTCTAAACCTAAAAGAACATATAGATTAAGTTTTGGATCAAAAGTGTTAAGTTCCGCAGGCGATCCAAAATTTAATTTAAAAGAACACATGGTAGCTAGGAAAAGGTTCAGACCTTTGTACAAAATTTTTGTACAATGGAATCTCTAGGTTTTCCGAGTAGCAACCAACACTGAGCCCGTCGGCTCTCTCCCGTGCCGTCCTTCTCGCTAGCCGCGTCTTCCGCTCGACTTCCTGTGTTCCTAAGCTCCTGCACACTTAGACACAAGGGTTAAACAAACGCAGGACCTAACTTAGCTTGTTTGATCACATCAAAACACCTTGGGGTTCCAACAGGAACCACGAGCTCATAAGGCAAGTAAACATATTGAGCGCAAGTACCACCTGATACGAGACATCGTCAAGCGAGGAGAAGTTGTCGTCGCCAAGATTGCATCAGAAGATAACCTAGCAGATCCTTTCACAAAGGCCCTTCCGGCGAAAGCTTTTGATCGGCATGTGGAGGGGATGGGAATCAGATGTAAGGCAACAGATATGGCAGCTTAGTCTTTTAGTATAAGTGGGAGATTGTTGGAGTGTATACTAAAAGCCTAGCTTTTGTAAACATTTATTTGTTAAAATAAAAGAATCACATTGGTCAATATCTGCATTTATTAAATGTAATTGTTCAATTAATTTATATAGTAGACAACATGGAGTATGGTGTCACACTCAGAAGATCATGTTGTCGGTTCTCTATAAATTATAAACAGTTGCTCGCGACTAAGATAGAAAGGAACAAACTATCAGTATAGTCGTAGTGTAATTAAGTATTAGTTTATATTGACTAATAAATTACACTAATACACTTTAAGTGTATTGAGTAGGATCATTTAGGTATGTTCTTTTGTACTGACTTAGTAAAAGAACAAAACATTAGTTATTTTGGGAGTGTGTGCTCTTAATCCTAATATAATAACAAGCACATATATTTAATATTTATTTCTTTGATTTATCAAAGGGTGAGGTTTAGCTCGATAAATCAATATGACCGATAAGTTGGGAAATGATATTATTTATAGTGTGTGTTGTTGATTATAGAAGGAATCTGTGTCCTAGTTATCTAGGTTGAGAATGTCCCCAAGAGGAGCTCATAAGGATTGTCATGTTAAACCCTACAGGTGGACCTAGTCCGACATGACAATAAAGTTGAGTGGTACTACTCTTGGAGCTAGATATTAATTAAGTGAGTTGTCAGTAACTTACTTAATTAGTGGACATTCGTAATCTTAAACACAGGGAGACTAACACACTCATGATAAGAAGGAGCCCATAATGTAATTTGGGATTGGTGCGGTAGTGCGGTAATAACTCTCTAGTGGAATGAGTTATTATCGATGAACTTGAGTTGTGTGTTCGGGGCGAACATGGGATACTCAAGCTCATCGGAAGGCCAAAACCAATTTCTCCTCTAGGTCCCTGTCGTAGCCTCATTATAGCCTCAAGTCCATCCAAATGTAAGGCTCTTCTTGGTGTCCAAGAAGGGGGTCGGACCATTGCTTGGTGACCAAGCAATGGCCGACCACATCCTCTTGAAAGGGGCCGGCCCTATAGCTTGGTGACCAAGCTTGTAGGGGTCGGCCATAATAATTCAAAAAGGGAGGGTTGTTTTGAATTTTTTAAAATCTTCTCTTTGTAGAAAACTATAAGTTTTAAAAGAGAGATTTTAATTTTTAAAACTTTCCTTATTTGAATTAGGCCACATGTTTAAATAGAGAGTTTAAAAGATTTTAAAACTTTCCTTTTTTAAACCATCCTTATGGTTTAAGAAAAAAAAAGGGAAAAGAAGTTTTAAAATTTAAATTTTCTATCACCATGTTAAAAAAGGAAATTTTATAAGAGAGTTTTTAAATTTTAAAACATGATTTTAATTTTTAGAAACTTTCCTTTTTTAACTCATACTTTAGGAAAGTGAGCTTGTAAATTTTATAAGAGGATTTCTTCTTGTAAAATTTTTAAAAATTATTTTTCCTTTCCTTTTAATTGTGGCCGGCCACCTTGCTTGGTGCCCAAGCAAGGGCCGGCCAATAGGATTAAACCAAATTCAATCCTAAACCAAATAGGATTGATCATAACCATTGATTGGTGATTGATTCAATCAAGAGGAAAGAAAAGGAAAAATAAAAAGGAAAAAGGAAAACTCTTAGATGATTTTATTTTTTGTAAAAGGTTTTTCCTTATTTGCCTTGGGCAAGTAATATAAAAGAAGGGGTGAGGGGGCTTCATGAGACACAACTCTTATTCTTTTGCTTGGGTGATCTCTTGGTGGCCGGCCCTCTCCCTTCTTCCTCTCCCTTTGCTCTCTTCTCCTTGGTGGTGGTGGTGGCCGGATTTTAGAAGAAGTAGGAGGAAGCTTTTGAGTGGTGTTCATCTTGGAGGATCGTCGCCCACACGACGTCCAAGGCGAGGCGAGGAATACGACAGAAGATCTTGAGGTCATTAGCTTACAAAGAGAAGGTATAACTAGTATTTTTCTTCCGCATCATACTAGTTATTTTTCTTTGTATGAATTCTAAATACAAGAGGCAATTAGATCTAGTTTATCGAATTTATTTTTTGATTTTGTGTTTTCTTCTTTTTCGAATTTGTGATTTGATTGTTCTTTTTGGTTAACCTAAAGTTATTTAAGGAAATAAATATTAGCTCTCCTTAAAAGGCTTTGCCTAGGCGGTGGTGGTTGCTCCCATATCCAAGAAGGCCATGTGCCTCGCCATGCAGTCCTGGAAGCCAATTTTAGAAATTAATATTTATGGAATTAATAATTTTGGTAGATTTGAATCTATAGTGTTAAGTTCCGCTTGCGATTCAAATCTAAACCATTAAGAACAGATAAGTTAAATTTGGAATCAACGATGTTAAGTTCCGTCTGCGATTCCTGATTTAATTTCTAAAGAACACAATAGGTTATTTAAGGAAAGGTTCGACACTTGTACAAAAATTTTTGTACAGTGGAACCGGTACGTTTTCCTAGGATTAACCAACTGTAAACCCTAGAACTTATGCTTTTACTCCGAGTGCAATCTCTCGTGCACTCGTACCCTCACCCTTACGACTCTTTTGGCGCTTCCTTTGCAGCTTTAACAGAACCTTCAAGCATACTTTCTTTGGCTCTCGTCCCTCGGATGCATTCATGCCTGCGGCTCGTCCCCAATGCCTTCCTTCGCGTATGCCTCGAAATTGCTTCCCTCGGCCCTTGTCCTCGCTGCCTTGTCCATGGTCCCTCGGATGCTTCATCCTTCACCGAACCCGAAGCCTTCAACCTGAGTCGCATGTGTATCCTGCGAACCTGCACAACTCAAATACACATATCAGATACAAGGGTGAACCTAACTTAAACTCTTTAACACACACATCAAAACTATGATCGTACCGATCAAAACCTAGGTCGATTGCACCAACAATCTCCCCCTTTTTGATATGTGGCAATATGTTTAAGTTAGGCATAAATATCAACATGAAAATTAGAAGCAATATGTAAACATGAAGCATAATACCCAAGCTCCCCCTTAACATATGCTCTCAACCATAATTTTCAAGTTTTGCACATAGTTAGGTTTTTAACTTAAACCTTTGCATTTCTCCCCCTTTGACACCATCAAAAATTGTACCAAACATATATACATACTATGGAATCAATATGGACTTAAAAATATCCAAAACTAGCTCTTGAAGGTGCTGGAAAACAGCTACCAGTCGATTGCTATCTGTTGCAGTCGACAGGCACAAACCAACCCGAATTTCAACATTTTACAGCTAACTTCAGAAATGCATATAAAATTCTAGAAAATTCAAAAAATCATGAAATTTTGAACACATATTTCTTATAATGTTATTTAACAAGGAAAAAATATGTTTCCATGAAAATTCATCATATTTTTGAAGTTTTAATAAAAACTCAAACACCTTGAAAAATACTCAAGTTTGTATCAACTTAATCCCTAGTTTTGAATTCATATGTTTCAAAATAAGTATCCACTGTAAATAAAACATAGAATTGTTTTTCAAAATATTTGAAATGTCCAACTATGATCTATGGGCAAGATGTCCATTAATTAAACATTTGCTTTCCCCATAGTTGACCTATGATCACTAAAAATTGATACATCTCATAACTCATCAAGATGCTATAAGCATAAGTGAATTATTTGTATCATCCTATCATCTCACATTTAAGGTTAGAAAATAATGCAAATCATTGTGAGATGAAGATAACTCCTACTTAGCCCCCTTGATAATGAATTTCTATCAAGGCTAAGTGCTCTCCCTTAAGGTCTCAAGTCAACCATTTTTCAAGGATTTGAACTATGATTTTAATGGTTGACTAACCTAAAATCCTCTAACCCTTGAGAATTGATTTTGGCACCCAATATAAATTCTTTCTAATTGGGTTAACCAAATATTCCTTGGGGATCCATTTTCTATCTATAGTCATGGTTTTTTATTGGCCCCTAGCAAGTAGACAATGGTAGATCTTTTCATTATTGGGTTCATTGTATCCTAACCCATTTTTCTTAAAACTTGCCCTTTGGCTCCCAATGATCACGTTTAGGGTTTTAGAGCCAATTTCAAATTTTCTAAGGGCATTGGTAAGGTATTCTACCTTTTCCCTTAATTTCTTATTTTCTTCTTCTAAACATAAATCATTTGAATTTGTAGAAGAAACATGCATATCATTATCCTTAATAGTCATGAATTCTAATTTTTCCTTAAGCACGCAAATATCATTTTTCAAGGATTTGTTCTTTCTTTTTGCCTTACACAAATCATCATTTGTGCTTGAAATAATTTTAATTAAGACATGAGGAGGAAGATTATGTACCTCACATACCGAGACGTCCGAATCCGATGTTTGACCTCCCCCTTCACTTGAGCTCCCCTCTTCATCTTCACTTGAGCTCTTTCCCTCTTCATTTTCGGATGAGGTGGAGGCTATATCATCAATTCCCATTAGCGCAAAATTGACTACATGGTGCTCTTCTTCCTCCGATGATGATGAAAGTGTTGGAACCCCAAGGTGTTTTGATGTGATCAAACAAGCTAAGTTAGGTCCTGCGTTTGTTTAACCCTTGTGTCTAAGTGTGCAGGAGCTTAGGAACACAGGAAGTCGAGCGGAAGACGCGACTAGCGAGAAGGACAACACGGGGAGAGAGCCGACGGGCTCGGTGCGTCCGAGGGACGAGATGACCGCGAAAGAGTACACCGGTGGACGAGAAGAACGTGTGCGGCGTTCGAGGGACGAGAAACCAGGAAGGAAGGCTGCTCGAAGAGAAGGCCGGAACTTGGGTTCGGGTGAGCCCTATTCTGGATGGCCGAGATCACCCAAGCTAGCGGAGCCGGAGCAAACAAGACCCGGACCGAGACGAGTTGAACCGGAGGCGAAGAAGTCAACGCTGTTGACTTCGGGCTCCGGGGCGCCCGGAGCAGTCCAGGGCGCCCGGAGCCCTCCGGGGCGCCCGGAACCCTTCCGGGCGCCATGACCTGGATTTTGACCAGGATCGCGTCAAACGCGATCTGATCGTTGGGGATAGAATTTTATCCCCCCCCCCCAGGGCGCCCGGAACTCCTTTCAGGCGCCCGGACCAGTACTATAAATAGAGTACTGGTCTACACATTCAGTACCACGAACTTGTAATCAATTCCTTCTGTGCTTTCAATTCTATTCTTTTCATTTGTGCTGTCAACGTTGTAAAGAGGCTACTCCGCCCAGAGGAGAATCAGATAGTGCGCTTACATTCCTTGGATTAGCAATCCCCTGATTGCAAACCAAGTAAAACTCTGGTGTCTGCTTTTCTTTACTTAGACTCTTTTATTTATTTATTATAAGTATTCATTATATAGTTGAAATCCGAGAAAGGTTCGAGTTTTATTTTGTAGGGCAATTCACCCCTCCCTTCTTGCCGGCCTGCAAGGGACCTACAAGTGGTATCAGGGCAAGGTGCTTCAGGAGGACTAATCGCCGATCGAAGCAACAAAGATGGCCGGACCAAGCATTGTTCCCTCAAAATTCGAGGGGAACTTCGCAGACTGGAAGCGTCGAATGGAGGTATTCCTAAAAATAGATTTTGAAATTCGGTTTATTATGAAATATGGTTTTGTAGCTCCAATAGATAAAGATGGAAAAGAAAAAGAAGAGAGCGATTGGACAAAGAAGGAGCAGAAAGAGTCGGTAGCAAACAACCGTGCGGAACATCACATGCTGAGCGTGTTACCGCCTCAAGAGGTCAACCGCATCGGAAATTATTTATCTGCTAAAGAACTTTGGGAGAAGTTCTTGGAACTCCACGAAGGCACGTCCGAAGCGAAGCTCGCTAGAAGGGACATCCTCCGCAACAAACTGATGAACATCCGTCTGGAGAAAGGTGAGAAAGTAGCCGGTCTACATGCAAAGGTAAAAGAACTAGTTACTGGTCTCGAAAACCTTGGTGAAACGGTAACAAACCGGGACACTATACGCTACGCGCTCAACGCGTTTCCAAGAACTCCGGAGTGGACATCAATCGTTGATGCTTACTATATCTCAAAAGACCTGGAGGTAAGTACTTTAGAAGAGTTGTTTTCTACCCTTGAATTACACGAAACTAGATATGCAGAGATATCAAAGGACACAACCCAGATTATGGCCCTGAACGCAACCAACAAGGATGAACCTGAGTCAGACTCCGAAGACGATCAAGAAGCGTACATGGTAAGAAACTTTAAAAAGTTTTTTAAATCTAATAAATTTAAAATGCAGAATAAAAAGAATCAAAAAGGTAGAAGAAAGGTACGGTGCTACCAGTGTCAGAAGGAGGGACACCTAAGGGAAGACTGCCCAGAACTCAAGAAGGTCAAAATGAAGACACCCAAGAAACACAACCTAAAAGCAACTTGGGATGCCACTTCTTCATCTGAATCAGAAGCTCAAGAATATACGAAAATTGCACTGATGGCAAGCCACGAAGGACAAAGTACATCAGAACCCAGCATTGATGAAGGGGGAGCGACCTCAGATGGAAGTAGCGAAGCAGGGAGAGATTCAGGCTTCAATTCTGATATGGTAAGTGAGGTATGCCTCTTACCCCCTGATGAACTTTACTTTGGTATCAAAGCTATGACTATATCCATGTATAAATCAGAAAATAAAAATGCCAAATTAGAAAATAAAATTTTAGAAACAAAGAGAATTTTGGCAAAATCATGTCTTATAGAGGATTTTGAAAAATTGAAAATTGAAAATGAAAAACTAAAAGAAGAAATAAAAATATTGAAAAAATCCAATGGTTCAATTATTTCTATTTTTAAAAATTATAGAGGTTTAAATTGGTATTATAGATTACATCAAAGTCAAATTAGAAATATATCAAAAATCTATGTACCTAGGAAATACTTAATGCTTTAAAAGAGTTATTCAATTTGTGTTAAAAAATATTTAAAATTTTTTTTTACTTAGAAATTTTTTTTATCTTAGAAATTTTTATGAAAATTGACTTAGAATTGTTTCTTATGAATATTCACTTAGAATGTTTTAATTAGAAAAATTTTTTTGGGAATGTTGAGATAAGTTTCAAACTTAAAATTTTTTTTACACTTATGACTGTTTTTATCTGAAAAATGTTTTACTTAAATTTTTCTCGAAGGAAAAATTCTGAAGAGTGTCTTTACTTAGATATTTTTTAAATATTTTACACTCAAAGTTTTTTTGAATTTACCTTAGACTTGTTTATAACCCCAATTTTTATGTGATCAAAGGGGGAGAAGTATGTTATGTCTAGGGGGAGGTAATATAATTTTTCAATTGAAAAATATTTGGACTTATTTGAATATAAATTGTTTTTATTGCATATGTTTACCCTAACTTAACTTGGGTTGCTCAAATCAAAAAGGGGGAGATTGTTGGAACCCCAAGGTGTTTTGATGTGATCAAACAAGCTAAGTTAGGTCCTGCGTTTGTTTAACCCTTGTGTCTAAGTGTGCAGGAGCTTAGGAACACTAGAAGTCGAGCGGAAGATGCGGCTAGCGAGAAGGACGGCACGGGGAGAGAGCCGACGGGCTCGGTGCATCCGAGGGACGAGGTGACCGCGGACGAGAAGAACGTGCGCGGCGTTCGAGGGACGAGAAACCGGGAAGGAAGGCTGCTCGAAGAGAAGGCCGGAACATGGGTTCGGGTGAGCCCTATTCCGGATGGCCGAGATCACCCAAGCTAGCGGAGCCGGAGCGAACAAGACCCGGACCGAGACGAGCTGAACAAGAGGCGAAAAAGTCAACGCTGTTGACTTCGGGCTCCGGGGCGCTCGGAGCCCTCCGGGGCGCCCGGAGCCCTCCGGGGCGCCCGGAACCCTTCCGGGCGCTCGGACCTGGATTTTGACTAGGATCGCGTCAAACGCGATCTGATCGTTGGGGATATAATTTTATCCCCACCAGGGCGCCCGGAACTCCTTTCAGGCACCCGGACCAGTACTATAAATAGAGTACTGGTCTGCACATTCAGTACAACGAACTTGTAATCAATTCCTTCTGTGCTTTTCATTTGTGCTGTCAACGTTGTAAAGAGGCTACTCCGCCCAGAGGAGAATCAGATAGTGCGCTTACATTCCTTGGATTAGCAATCCCCTGATTGCAAACTAAGTAAAACTCTGGTGTCTGCTTTTCTTTACTTAGTCTCTTTTATTTATTTATTACAAGTATTCATTATATAGTTGAAATCCGAGAAAGGTTCGAGTTTTATTTTGTAGGGCAATTCACCCCTCCCCTCTTACCGGCCTGCAAGGGACCTACAAGTGGTATCAGAGCAAGGTGCTTCAGGAGGACTAATCGCCGATCGAAGCAACAAAGATGGCCGAACCAAGCATTGTTCCCCCCAAAATTCGAGGGGAACTTCGCAGACTGGAAGCGTCGAATGGAGGTATTCCTAAAAATGGATTTTGAAATTCGGTTTATTATGAAATATGGTTTTGTAGCTCCAATAGATAAAGATGGAAAAGAAAAAGAAGAGAGCGATTGGACAAAGAAGGAGCAGAACGAGTCGGTAGCAAACAACCGTGCGGAACATCACCTGCTGAGCGTGTTACCGCCTCAAGAGGTCAACCGCATCGGAAATTATTTATCTGCTAAAGAACTTTGGGAGAAGTTCTTGGAACTCCACGAAGGCACGTCCGAAGCGAATCTCGCTAGAAGGGACATCCTCCGCAACAAACTGATGAACATCCGTCTGGAGAAAGGTGAGAAAGTAGCCGGTCTACATGCAAAGGTAAAAGAACTAGTTACTGGTCTCGAAAACCTTGGTGAAACGGTAACAAACCGGAACACTATACGCTACGCGCTCAACGCGTTTCCAAGAACTCCGGAGTGGACATCAATCGTCGATGCTTACTATATCTCAAAAGACCTGGAGGTAAGTACTTTAGAAGAGTTGTTTTCTACCCTTGAATTACACGAAACTAGATATGCAGAGATATCAAAGGACACTGTTGGTGCAACCTTAGGTCAAGGTTGACCTGGTTGACCCGACTCGAGTTGACGTGACTCGAGTTGTATTTTGATGTTTGACTTGGGAAGATTGTCGGTGCAACCTTAGGTCAAGGTTGACCTAGTTGTGTTGCATGTTGATGTTTGACACTCGTGAGAGAGTTCTATTCTTGATGTGGGACAAGAATAGATGTTTGGGAGATTATTGGTGCAACCGTAGGTCAAGGTTGACCTGGTTGACCTGATTCGGGAAAAGTCCAAGTATGAAGACTTGGCACGGAAAAGTCCAAGCAGGGAGCTTGGCACGCGAAAAGTCCAAGTATGGAGACTTGGCACTGGAAAAGTCCAAGTATGGAGACTTGGCACGGGGAAAGTCCAAACAGGGAGTTTGGCAAGGGGAAAAATCCTAGTGAGTGAAGCTAGGTGAAGGTGAGAGTCCTGGTGAGTGAAGCCAGGCATTCGGGAAATCCTGGTGAGTGAAGCCAGGTGAAAATCCTAGTGAGTGAAGCTAGGTGAATGAAAAAGTCCTAACTGGGATGTTAGGCAGTGTGGAAAGTCCTGGTGAGTGAAGCCAGGCAGAGTGTGGAAAGTCCTGGTGAGTGAAGCCAGGCAGTGGGAAAGTCCTGGTGAGTGAAGCCAGGCAGTGAGAAAGTCCTAACTGGGATGTTAGGCAGTGTGGAAATCCTGGTGAGTGGAGCCAGGTGAAAGTCCTGGTGAGTGAAGCCAGGCAAGGGAAAATCCAGATGGATCAGGGATGATCGGACTTCTGGTGTTGGAAAGTCCAAGTAGGTCAAAGGGATTGACCGGACACTTGGCAGGGAGTTCTAGCAGGTCAAGGGAGTGACCAGATACTAGGGATGAAGTACCAATAGGTCAAGGTTGACCGGATATTGGTTTGGAAGTCTTGGGACTTGGTTTGGGCAAAAACCAAGCTCTGGATCGGTCACGAGACCGATCCAGTGATACTTTTTGCTCGATCGTCGGTGACCGATCGATATCGAAGCTCTGTTATCGATCGTCGGTGACCGATCGCCAAACAGAGGCGAAAAGAAGGCGATCGATCCACGCATCGATCAGGCCATATGTCTGATCGATGCGTGGACCGATCGAGACGCATCGCGAAGGGAAAGGAAGGGATCGGCGTGAACCGATCCATTCTCTCGATCGGTCCACGCATCGATCGAGACGATCCATCTTCCCCGACGGCCTGCACCGATCGAGTTCTAGCTTGCGGCGCAACGCTAGTTTTTTTTTTCTTCGCAGTATAAAGGCCGAGGGCTTCTCAGGCTTCTTCTTCCTTCGAAGTTCTCTCTCAAGCTTCGCTTTTCGGTGCTCGAGCTTTCCGAGCTCAACCGCCGAAGCTTCGTGAGCTTCCCGACGCTTTTCGATCGCTTGTCATGCATCTGTCCGTGGAGTTGCTACTTCATCCGGGACCTCAGTCGACGAGAAGGCAAGCTTGTTTGTTTTACATTCATTTTGTTCTTGCTATTCTCTTGTACTCTTAGCTTGCTGTTGCAAGTGATTGTGGCGAGGTTTCTCCACCCACAAGGAGTTGATATTAGCCGGTTCTCCGGGGACTCATCCACCGACGGATTGATAGGGCTCGTCCACCTTACGGACACGCCGAGGAGTAGGAGTATCATCTCCGAACCTCGTACATCGCTGTGTTAAGGTTTGATTTTCTTCTCCTGTTTTCTTTCTACTTTGTATTTCCGCTGCGCTAACCTAATCGTAGGAAGAAACGAGAAAGATTGGGGTCGGCTATTCACACCCCCCCCTCTCTAGCCGTACGAAGGATCCTAACAGACACAACCCAGATTATGGCCCTGAACGCAACCAACAAGGATGAACCTGAGTCAGACTCCGAAGACGATCAAGAAGCGTACATGGTAAGAAACTTTAAAAAGTTTTTTAGATCTAATAAATTTAAAATGCAGAATAAAAAGAATCAAAAAGGTAGAAGAAAGGTACGGTGCTACCAGTGTCAGAAGGAGGGACACCTAAGGGAAGACTGCCCAGAACTCAAGAAGGTCAAAATGAAGACACCCAAGAAACACAACCTAAAAGCAACTTGGGATGTCACTTCTTCATCTGAATCAGAAGCTCAAGAATATGCGGGGATTGCACTGATGGCAATCCACGAAGGACAAAGTACATCAGAACCCAGCATTGATGAAGGGGGAGCGACCTCAGATGGAAGTAGCGAAGCAGGGGGAGATTCATGCTTCAAGTCTGATATGGTAAGTGAGGTACGCCTCTTACCCCTTGATGAACTTTACTTTGGTATCAAAGCTATGACTAAATCCATGTATAAATCAAAAAAATAAAAATGCCAAATTAGAAAATAAAATTTTAGAAACAAAGAGAATTTTGGAAAAATCATGTCTTATAGAGGATTTTGAAAAATTGAAAATTGAAAATGAAAAACTAAAAGAAGAAATAAAAATATTGAAAAAATCCAATGGTTCAATTATTTCTATTTTTAAAAATTATAGAGGTTTAAATTGGTATTATAGATTTCATCAAAGTCAAATTAGAAATATATCAAAAATCTATGTACCTAGGAAATACTTGGTTAATCCTGTAGGTAGGAACCTCTACTGGGTTCCAAAAATTTGTTTAATTTAAAATTAAAATCAGACTTAGCATTTTCAGCAAGGAAATTAAACAACTAATTTCATTGTGAGGCTTTGTCTAAGGAAGTGGTTGTTGCTCCAATAACCAAGAAGGCATAGTGCCTCGCCACGACCTGGAAGTCAAGTATTGAAATGAAAAGTTTAATTGACTAAACTGAAAAAAAAAACATTAATTTAAATTACTTAATGTTTTAAAAGAGTTATTCAATTTGTGTTAAAAAATATTTAAAAATTTTTTTACTTAGAAATTTTTTTTATCTTAGAAATTTTTATGAAAATTGACTTAGAATTGTTTCTTATGAATATTCACTTAGAATGTTTTAATTAGAAAATTTTTTTTGGGAATGTTGAGATAAGTTTCAAACTTAAAAATTTTTTTACACTTATGACTGTTTTTATCTGAAAATGTTTTACTTAAATTTTTCTCGAAAGAAAAATTCTGAAGAGTGTCTTTACTTAGACATTTTTAAATATTTTATAACCCTAATTTTTTTTGAATTTACCTTAGACTTGTTTATAACCCCAATTTTTATGTGATCAAAGGGGGAGAAGTATGTTAAGTCTAGGGGGAGGTAATATAATTTTCTCTTGAAAAATATTTGGACTTATTTGAATATAAATTGTTTTTATTGCATATGTTTACCCTAACTTAACTTGGGTTGCTCACATCAAAAAGGGGGAGATTGTTGGAACCCCAAGGTGTTTTGATGTGATCAAACAAGCTAAGTTAGGTCCTGCGTTTGTTTAACCCTTGTGTCTAAGTGTGCAGGAGCTTAGGAACACAGGAAGTCGAGCGGAAGACGCGGCTAGCAAGAAGGACGGCATGGGGGGAGAGCCGACGGGCTCGGTGCGTCCGAGGGACGAGGTGACCGCGGAAGAGTACACCGATGGACGAGAAGAATGTGCGCGGCATTCGAGGGACGAGAAACCGGGAAGGAAGGCTGCTCGAAGAGAAGGCCGGAACTTGGGTTCGGGTGAGCCCTATTCCGGATGGCCGAGATCACCCAAGCTAGCGGAGCCGGAGCGAACAAGACCCGGACCGAGACGAGCTGAACCAGAGGCGATAAAGTCAACGCTGTTGACTTCGGGCTCCGGGCCGCCCGGAGCAGTCCGGGGCGCCCGGAACCCTTCCGGGCGCCCGGACCTGGATTGTGGCCAGGATCGCGTGAAACGCGATCTGATCGTTGGGGATAGAATTTTATCCCCCCAGGGCGCCCGGAACTCCTTTCAGGCGCCCGGACCAGTACTATAAATAGAGTACTGGTCTGCACATTCAGAACAACAAACTTGTAATCAATTCCTTCTTTGCTTTCAATTCTGTTCTTTTCATTTGTGCTGTCAACGTTGTAAAGAGGCTACTCCGCCCAGAGGAGAATCAGATAGTGCGCTTACATTCCTTGGATTAGCAATCCCTTGATTGCAAACAAAGTAAAACTCTGGTGTCTGCTTTTCTTTACTTAGTCTCTTTTATTTATTTATTACAAGTATTCATTGTATAGTTGAAATCCGAGAGAGGTTCGAGTTTTATTTTGTAGGGAAATTCACCCCTCCCCTCTTGCCGGCCTGCAAGTGACCTACAAGTGGTATCAGAGCAAGGTGCTTCAGGAGAACTAACCGCCGATCGAAGCAACAAAGATGGCCGGACCAAGCATTGTTCCACCAAAATTCGAGGGGAACTTCGCAGACTGGAAGCGTCGAATGGAGGTATTCCTAAAAACAGATTTTGAAATTCGGTTTATTATGAAATATGGTTTTGTAGCTCCAATAGATAAAGATGGAAATGAAAAAGAAGAGAGCAATTTGACAAAGAAGGAGCAGAATGAGTCGGTAGCAAACAGCCGTGCGGAACATCACCTGTGGAGCGTGTTACCGCCTCAAGAGGTCAACCGCATCGGAAATTATTTATCTGCTAAAGAACTTTGGGAGAAGTTCTTGGAACTCTACGAAGGCACGTCCGAAGCGAAGCTCGCTAGAAGGGACATCCTCCGCAACAAACTGATGAACATCCGTCTGGAGAAAGGTGAGAAAGTAGTCGGTCTACATGCAAAGGTAAAAGAACTAGTTACTGGTCTCGAAAACCTTGGTGAAACGGTAACAAACCGGGACACTATACGCTAGCGCTCAACGCGTTTCCAAGAACTCCGGAGTGGACATCAATCGTCGATGCTTACTATATCTCAAAAGACCTGGAGGTAAGTACTTTAGAAGAGTTGTTTTCTACCCTTGAATTACACGAAACTAGATATGCAGAGATATCAAAGGACACAACCCAGACTATGGCCCTGAACGCAACCAATAAGGATGAACCTGAGTCAGACTCCGAAGACGATCATGAAGCGTACATGGTAAGAAACTTTAAAAAGTTTTTTAGATCTAATAAATTTAAAATGCAGAATAAAAAGAATCAAAAAGGTAGAAGAAAGGTACGGTGCTACCAGTGTCAGAAGGAGGGACACCTAAGGGAAGACTGCTCAGAACTCAAGAAGGTCAAAATGAAGACACCCAAGAAACACAACCTAAAAACAACTTGGGATGCCACTTCTTCATCTGAATCAGAAGCTCAAGAATATGCGGGGATTGCACTGATGGCAAGCCACGAAGGACAAAGTACATCAGAACCCAGCATTGATGAAGGGGGAGCGACCTCAGATGGAAGTAGCGAAGCAGGGGGAGACTCAGGCTTCAAGTCTGATATGGTAAGTGAGGTATGCCTCTTACCCCCCTGATGAACTTTACTTTGGTATCAAAGCTATGACTAAATCCATGTATAAATTAGAAAATAAAAATGTCAAATTAGAAAATGAAATTTTAGAAACAAAGAGAATTTTGGCAAAATCATGTCTTATAGAGGATTTTGAAAAATTAAAAATTGAAAATGAAAAACTAAAAGAAGAAATTA
Organism: Zingiber officinale; assembly: GCF_018446385.1. Taxonomy (NCBI): domain Eukaryota; kingdom Viridiplantae; phylum Streptophyta; class Magnoliopsida; order Zingiberales; family Zingiberaceae; genus Zingiber; species Zingiber officinale. Next base: position 213,215 of record NC_055997.1, on the reverse strand, counting down.
AAATATTGAAAAAATCCAATGGTTCAAATATTTCTATTTTTAAAAATTATAGAGGTTTAAATTGGTATTATAGATTTCATCAAAGTCAAATTAGAAATATATCAAAAATCTATGTACCTAGGAAATACTTGGTTAATCCTGTAGGTAGGAACCTCTACTGGGTTCCAAAAATTTGTTTAATTTAAAATTAAAATCAGACTTAGCATTTTCAGCAAGGAAATTAAACAACTAATTTCATTGTGAGGCTTTGTCTAAGGAAGTGGTTGTTGCTCCAATAACCAAGAAGGCATAGTGCCTCGCCACGACCTGGAAGTCAAGTATTGAAATGAAAAGTTTAATTGACTAAACTGAAAAAAACATTAATTTAAATTAGTTAATGCTTTAAAAGAGTTATTCAATTTGTGTTAAAAAATATTTAAAATTTTTTTTACTTAGAAATTTTTTTTATCTTAGAAATTTTTATGAAAATTGACTTAGAATTGTTTCTTATGAATATTCACTTAGAATGTTTTAATTAGAAATTTTTTTTTGGGAATGTTGAGATAAGTTTCAAACTTAAAATTTTTTTTACACTTATGACTGTTTTTATCTAAAAATGTTTTACTTAAATTTTTCTCGAAATAAAAATTCTGAAGAGTGTCTTTACTTAGACATTTTTAAATATTTTATAACCCCAATTTTTTTTGAATTTACCTTAGACTTGTTTATAACCCCAATTTTTATGTGATAAAAGGGGGAGAAGTATGTTAAGTCTAGGGGGAGGTAATATAATTTTTCACTTGAAAAATATTTGGACTTATTTGAATATAAATTGTTTTTATTGCATATGTTTACCCTAACTTAACTTGGGTTGCTCACATCAAAAAGGGGGAGATTGTTGGAACCCCAAGGTGTTTTGATGTGATCAAACAAGCCAAGTTAGGTCCTGCGTTTGTTTAACCCTTGTGTCTAAGTGTGCAGGAGCTTAGGAACACAGGAAGTCGAGCGGAAGATGCGGCTAGCGAGAAGGATGGCACGGGGAGAGAGCCGACGGGCTCGGTGCGTCCGAGGGACGAGGTGACCGCAGAAGAGTACACCGGTGGACGAGAAGAACGTGCGCGGCGTTCGAGGGACGAGAAACCGGGAAGGAAGGCTGCTCGAAGAGAAGGCCGGAACTTGGGTTCGGGTGAGCCCTATTCCGGATGGCCGAGATCACCCAAGCTAGCGGAGCCGGAGCGAACAAGACCCGGACCGAGACGAGCTGAACCAGAGGTGAAAAAGTCAATGCTGTTGACTTCGGGCTCCGGGGCGCCCGGACCTGGATTTTGACCAGGATCGCATCAAACGCGATCTGATCGTTGGGGATATAATTTTATCCCCCCCCCCCCAGGGCGCCCGGAACTCCTTTTAGGCGCCCGGACCAGTACTATAAATAGAGTACTGGTCTGCACATTCAGTACAATGAACTTGTAAACAATTCCTTCTGTGCTTTCAATTCTGTTCTTTTCATTTGTGCTGTCAACATTGTAAAGAAGCTACTCCGCCCAGAGGAGAATCAGATAGTGCGCTTACATTCCTTGGATTAGCAATCCCCTGATTGCAAACCAAGTAAAACTCTGGTGTCTGCTTTTCTTTACTTAGTCTCTTTTATTTATTTATTACAAGTATTCATTATATAGTTGAAATCTGAGAAAGGTTCGAATTTTATTTTGTAGGGCAATTCACCCCTCCCCTCTTGCCGGCCTGCAAGGGATCTACAGAAGGATCATCCCATGTTGCTTTTAGGTTTTGAGCCTTCTTCCCCTTTTCTTTTGTCTTCTTCTCCTCCCTCTTCTTCCCTTCCTTCTTCTTCGAGAGAGGACAATCATCTCTTATGTGTCCTTCTCCTTGACAATTATAGCAAATGATCTTCCTTGTCCTACTTTTGCTTCTAGCTTTTTGGTCCATCTTGTTATGTCGATTGTCTCATTACGTTCATCCTTGGGTTCTTCAAAACCACTTCTCATGATTAGCATAATGTCAAAATCGGTATTGACAAATACCTCCATTTTCTTCTTCCACCATGAGAAGTCCCCTTCGAATTTCGGTGGATGAATGTTTGAGCCGGCCATTTTGATGAAGTGCTCTTCTCGGTGATTAGTCCGTTGAAGGGCGTCCTCACTCTGATACCACTTGTAAGGGATCGGTGGCCGGCTAGAAGGGGGGGTTGGATAGCTTGGTCACCCCCAACTTCGATTTCTTCTCTACACAGTTAGTTTGCGCAAGCGGAAATGAAACTAAAACAAGAAAGCAATGAGTAAGAACACAAACGCTAACACGATTCTTTTACGTGGTTCGGAGATTGCTTGCTCCTACTCCACGGCGTGTCCTTGAGGTGGACGAGCCCTTGATCCTTCGGTGGATCAGTCCCCGGCAATCTCCGGCTAGCTCTTACTCCTTCTCGGTGGAGTACAACCTCTCACAAGGTTCTCTTCCTCTTACAAGATGAACTTAGGTTTAGGAGGAAGAAAGTAGGCTTGGAAGCTTTGGGCAATGACAAGGAGTGATTCAACAATAATCAGTAACCTCCTTCAAGCCCCAAAGCTTTCCTTAAATAAGAGGAGAGAGTTGATCATCATATTAACTCATCTCGGCACCAGTCGACTGGCAAAATCATCAGTCGACTGGTGTTACCGTTAGAGGTAGCCAACGGCTACTTTCCAGCACCAACGGTCATTTACCAGTCGACTGCTAAAACTAGCAGTCGACTGGTGCAGTCGACTGCTAAAACTTACAGTCGACTGATCCACACCGACCGAACGAACAGAACCATTCTGTTCACACCCAGTCGACTGCGCAGCTGACTGCACCAATCGACTGCTAAAACATGCAGTCGACTGCTACAGTACTGCTACAATATTACTACATTACTACTACAGTAAACCCTAAAACTTATGCTTTTACTCCGAGTGCAATCTCTCGTGCACTCGTTCCCTCACCCTTACGACTCTTTTGACGCTTCCTTTGCAGCTTTAACAGAACCTTCAAGCATACTTTCTTTGGCTCTCGTCCCTCGGATGCATTCAAGCCTGCGGCTCGTCCCCAATGCCATCCTTCGTGTATGCCTCGAAATTGCATCCCTCGGCCCTTGTCCTCGCTGCCTTGTCCACGGTCCCTCGGATGCTTCATCCTTCACCGAACCCGAAGCCATCAACCTGAGTCGCATGTGTATCTTGCGAACCTGCACAACTCAAATACACATATCAGATACAAGGGTGAACCTAACTTAAACTCTTTGACACACACATCAAAACTATGATCGTACCGATCAAAACCTAGGTCGATTGCACCAACACTAAGCCCCAATGACCTAGTGTGACCATCATGCTTTCTCTGTGCCAAAGCCTTGGTCAAGGGATCTGTGATGCTAGCCTCTGTAGGTACTCTACAAATCTTCACATCTCCTCTATCGATAATCTCTCGAATGAGATGGAAGCGCCGTAGTATGTGTTTGGTCCGCTGGTGTGAGCGAGGTTCCTTCGCCTGTGCTATAGCTCCATTATTGTCACAATAGAGCTCAATAGGGTCAGCAATGCTAGGAACCACCCCAATTCAGTGATGAACTTGCGGATCCAAAATGCCTCCTTTGCTGCTTCTGATGCAGCAATATACTCGGCCTCTGTCGTAGAATCAACTACTATGTCCTGCTTCGAACTCTTCCAGCTCACAACACCACCATTTATGCAAAACACGAACCCTGACTGCGATCGATAATCGTCCTGGTCAGTCTGGAAGCTGGCATCACTGTAACCCTTTATAGCTAGCTCGTCACCGCCTCCATATATCAAGAAATATTCTTTAGTCCTTCTTAAGTACTTAAGAATATTCTTGACCGCTATCCGGTGACTTTCACCTGGATCTGACTGGTATCTGCTCGTCATGCTCAAAGCATACGAGACATCAGGATGAGTACATAGTATGGCGTACATGATAGATCCTATGGCTGAGGCATAAGGGATCTGATCCATGTGGTCTCTCTCCTCTCTAGAAGAGGGACCTTGAGTCTTCGAAAGACTCACACCATGTGACATCGGTAGAAATCCCTTCTTGGAGTTCTGTATGGCAAACCGAAGGAGTACCTTGTCAATATATGTACTCTGACTTAGGCCAAGTAACCTCTTAGATCTATCTCTATAGATTTGTATCCCTAGAATGCGGGATGCTTCACCTAAGTCCTTCATTGAGAAACAAGTCCCTAGACAAGTCTTGACAGATTGTAGCAAAGGGATGTCTTTCCCAATGAGTAGTATGTCATCCACATACAATATGAGGAAGACAACTATATCCCCTACAACCTTCTTGTAGACACAAGGTTCATCTTCATTCTTGATAAAACCAAACTGTTTGATTGCATCATCGAATCGAAGATTCCAGCTCCGAGAAGCTTGCTTTAGTTCATAAATGGACCTATGCAACTTGCATACTCTGCTAGTATGTTGTGGATCTACAAAACCCTCAGGTTGTGTTATGTACACATCCTCGAGCAGGTTTCCATTCAGAAACGTGGTTTTGACATCCATCTGTCATATCTCATAGTCATGGTATGCTGCAATAGCAAACAGGATCCGAATAGCAAGCAGGATCTCATGTATTCCATCTCGCTTCCGGTGGAATCCTCATAGAGGACTTTTGGACTCTAGCGCTCCGAAAGGAGGTAACAACCCTTAAGGAAGCGACTGACTCGAGCTCTTTAACTGAGCCAGTTCAAATTGGAAGTTCAACTCAAGTCCAACAACTTGAGGAAGAAAATTCCAATTTGAAAGCTCAAATTAAAGAACTCAAGGACACGTTGGAACGGTTCACCTTGGGCTCTAAGAATCTGGATCTGATTCTTGGAAAACAGCGAGCCGTTTACAACAAAACTGGACTTGGATTTAAAACTAAAATAAAATACAAATCATATTTATCGCTAGTTAATAGAAATAATAGAAAAATTGTCCAAGCATGGGTGCCAAAATCCAACTTGATTAATCAAGTTGGAACTGGTCACTATTGGGTCCCCAAGGATCAAGTCTATTACCTTGATAGACCATATCGAGGCTATGATCCAGGGGGAGCTAATAGAAAAACAATATTAAGAACATAATTCAAATTAATATTCAAATTAAATTTGAAATTAAATTCAAAATTCAAAATTCAATTAAAAATTCAAAATTAAATTCAAAATTCAAAATTCAATTAAAAATTCAAAATTAAATTAAAAATTTCAAAATTAAAAATTTAATTAAAAATCTAAAATTAAATTCAAAATTCAAAATTCAATTAAAAATTTGAAATTAAATTAAATTCGAAATTCAATTCGAAATTAATTCAAAATTAAAAGTAAATTTCAACTTAAGTTAAATAAAAATAGATGGAGGATTCAGACTCGCTGGCACCCCCAACTGAACTACCCGACAGGGTAACTGAACCTAATCTACCCGAAATGGGTAAAACAAGAGTAGATTACCCGGCAGGGTAATTAAGGTTAGATCAAAACGGGCTAGGTTTAACTTGACCCACAGTACTGGTGAAGTTTTTGGATGATAGTACGTTAGGGAAGCTTGGGCATCGCATGTCTAGGAAGATATGGCTTCGACCTGGTGCATTTGGCCAAGTGGAACTGACCGAATCTACCCTTAAATGGATCATAACTAGTTAGACCAAGGTTTAGTATTAAGCTCAATGGGTATGACTATTTGGGAAACCTCGAAGGCATGGTTACTTTAATGAGTACCTTGTGACTCACCATAGCCCAGAAGTTTATCCAAAGAATGACTTAATTTCAAAATCATTTTAAAACTTAATTTCAAAATCTTTTGAAAACTTAATTTCAAAATCTTTTTAAAACTTAATTTCAAAATCTTTTTAACTTAATTTTAAAATCTTTTTAAAACTAAATTTCAAAATCTTTTTAAAACTTAATTTAAAACTTAATTTCAAAATCATTTCAAAACTTAATTTCAAAATCATTTTAAAACTTAATTTCAAAATCATTTTAAAACTTAATTTCAAAATCTTTTTAAAACTTAATTTCAAAATCATTTTAAAACTTAATTTCAAAATCTTTTCAAAACTTAATTTCAAAATCATTTCAAAACTTAATTTAAAAATTATTTCAAAACATAATTTCAAAATCTTTTTAAAACTTAATTTCAAAATCTTTTTAAAACTTAATTTCAAAATCTTTTTAAAATTTAAATTCAAAATCATTTCAAAACTTAATTTTAAAATTCTTTAAATTCAAAAGTTATTTGTAAAATCATTTGAAAAATGATCATTTCAAAATCATTTGAAAAATCCCTTGAAAAATTAATTTCAAAATTATTTCAAAACTACTTAAAAAATTATTTGAAAAATCATTTGAAATATCCTCTGAAAAATTAATTTCAAAACTCTTTTCAGAAGTTATTAAATTCTTTGAAATTCTAAAGTCAATTAATTTTTAAATCTTCAAAATAATGGGCACTTATTTGGAATTCTAACTGATATTTTTAATGTTGTAAATTAAAGTAAACTCCATCTCACACTCACTCATATGCTAAACATGCTTGTTAATCTAGAATGAATGAGATGAAAAATTAGGAAAATAATTTTTTAACCTCTCATGCTTGAACTTCTGAACTCAAAAATTTATTAAGGTATTAATTAAGGGGGAGTGATTTTGAGTCGGTTTTAAAATTAGTTTTTCTTTAAAAATTTTGACTTGACCTCAAAATTAAAAACTATTTTTTGGCAAATCTTCAAAAATTCAAGCTAGTTTTAACTTAGCTTTAAAATTAAAATTATTTATGACCTGACTTTTAAATTATAACTCCTCTATAAGCTAAATGTTTTCAAAACTAAGTACTTAATTAAGTTTTCTCTAACTAAACTTAGTTAAATTATTTTCTAAACTTAGCTACTTGGCAAGATATTTTCTCAACGTAATCATTTTTAAGTTGAAAACATAGCTAAGTATTTTCAAATTTAGCTAAAAGTATCTCTCAAACTAAAGGAAGAATTTTGCTTTCAAAATTATGATTTCACCTAGCTAAAAGTCTTACAAGAAAAACTTTGTGTTTATCAAAAGTATGCTTAACCCTCTTTTATTCTCTTTAAAAGATAAGATTGAAAATTATCTTTGAAAGTTAAGCTAAGGCCTAGATTTTCGTCACTCTCTTGGGTGTTTTGATATATGGCAAATGGGGAGAGTAGGAAGAAATTCAAAGAAAAGTATAAATTAAAATTCAAATAAAATTAAAACAAAAATTTTGTTGTGAATGTGCTTATGCTTTATTTATGCCTGTGCTTATTTATGCGTATCTTTATTGTATTTTTACTTAACTTTGAATTTCGGTTGCCATAATCAAAAAGGGGGAGATTGTTGGTGCAGTAAGCATCCGACGATCGAACCTCAGTTTTGATAATGGCAAAGGGATTCAAAGTTAAGATTCCTTGTTATCTAACGTGGTTAAATAAGCTTTCAGAAAAGTCCTAACTGCGGTTAGGCAGGGAAAAATCCTAAGGAGGGTAACCTTAGGTTCTAGGGGGTGGTAACCCTAGGTGAAGGAAAATCCTAAGGGGGAGTAACCTTAGGTCCTAGGGGGCGGTAACCCCAGGTGGAGGAAAACCCTAAGGGGCGGCAACCTTAGGTCCTAAGGGGCGGTAACCCTAGGTGGAGGAAAACCCTAAGGGGCGGCAACCTTAGGTCCTAGGGGGCGGTAACCCTAGGTGGAGGAAAACCCTAGGGGGGCGGTAACCCTAGGTCCTAGGGGATGGTAACCCTAGGCTGAAAGTTCAGTCGGTCTGGAGGACTGGACTGGCATCAGGTAAATCTCCTGAGTGGAGTAGGTGAGGACACGTTCCCCGTAGAGGGAATAGTAGGCGTCGGGTCGACCTAGGGTTTCCGGTTGAAAATCCGAAGTCAGACCCGGACAGTCCGGAGACTGTCATTACTTCATATTCATACTATTATTTTTTATTAACTTTGTGGTGTAGGTATTTTTGGATTAACATACTTGCAGGTACCAAAAACATAAAGAAGAACTCGAATGAACAGTGTTCGAGGCACCTCCATGGGCCTTGGAGGCGCCCCGGGTGCAAAACCTGAGCTGGTGCGAGAAGCAGGCTTAAGGCGCCTTGGATGGATTGAAGGCTCCTTGGACAGCTTGGAGGCGCCTTGAAGGGTTTGAAGGCGCCTTCAGGTCGCGGCAGTCAAAGGGTTATCGCAGCGAGCAGATCGGGATAGAATTCAAGCTTCAAGGCGCCTTGGAGCTTGTTTAAGGCACCTTGAACACTGTTTAAAAGCAGTGGTCGACCAGCAGCTCATAACAACACCTTCTCAAGCAATCTTCTGCAACGTGCTGCGAATTCGACCATCCCTAAGTGCTGCAAGAACACCCCGACGACCCGAAGCTTCAGATATAGTCTTTTGTTGTCGGTATATTCTTATTACTGCTTTAAATTGTACTTAGTTTGTAATAGTCTTTACGAACTATAGTTGTTGCCCACTGAAAGCGGTCAGCGACCGTGGGCCTTCGAGTAGGAGCCAAGATAGACTCCGAACGAAGTAAATAGCTTGTCTTTCTGTGTGTTTATTTACTTTCCGCTGCATTACTTCTCCGATAGTTTTTGCGATCCGATAATCGAACGAAATAGCCACGAGCGCTATTCACCCCCCCCCCCTCTAGCACCAGGCACGAGCACTCCTCAAGTCCATACTTGGTTTGTGTACATGGATTCCATCTCGGATCTCATGGCCTCTAGCTATTTCTCAGAATCTGGTCTCATCACAGCTTCCTGATAGGTGGTAGGCTCATCCTCTATGAGCACAACGTCATCATGGTCAGACAAGAGAAATGAGTATCTCTCAGGCTGACGACGTACCCTATCAGACCTGCGAAGAGGTATGTCTACTTGAACTGGTTGTTGTTCCTCAACTCTTTGTGGAACAACATCATCCACAACACTTTGTGGTTCCAGTTCAACTTCCATCGAGGCTTCAGTGCTATGGTCCGCATCTTGAACTTCTTCAAGATTGAACGTACTCCAACTAGTCTTTCTAGAAATAAATCCCTTTCTAGAAAGACCCCAGTCTTTGCCACAACTACCTTGTGCTGACTGGGAATGTAGAAGTAATATCCCTTAGTTTCCTTGGGATATCCAATAAAGTAGCACTTGTCGGATTTGGGTCCTAAATTGTCTGAGACTTGACATCGAACGTAAGCCTCACAACCCCAAATCCTCATAAAAGACACCTGGGCATCTCTCCCAGTCCATATCCTATGTGGTGTCTTTATCACGGCCTTGGATGGAACTCGGTTGAGTATAAAAGCTGCCGTGTCTAGAGCATAGCCCCAAAGAAATGTAGGAAGATCTGTGTGACTCATCATAGATCGTACCATATCTAATAGGGTACGATTCCTCCTTTCGGATACACCATTCCACTGTGGTGTTCCAGGAGGAGTGAGTTGGGATAGAATCCAACACTCAGCTAGATAGTCATGAAACTCATGGCTAAGGTATTCTCCATCTCGATCTGATCGAAGTATCTTAATACTCTTGCCAAGCTGGTTTTGTACTTCATTCTTAAATTCTTTGAACTTTTCAAAGGATTCAGACTTATGTGTCATCAAGTACACATAACCATATCTACTGAAGTCATCAGTAAATGTGATGAAGTACCTATAACCGCCTCTAGCAGCGACATTGAAAGGGCCACATACATCAATATGTATAATTCCTAACAAATCAGGCGCTATTTCGCTGTGCCCACTAAAGGGAGTCTTGGTCATCTTGCCTAGTAGGCATGACTCGCACGTCTCATAAGATTCAAAATCAAATGAGTCCAGCAAACCATCCTTATGGAGCTGGGATAAGCGCTTGTCATTTATATGACCTAAGCGACAGTGCCAGAGATAGGTTTAGTTCATGTCATTTGACTTGAACCTCTTGGTATTTATATTATAGATAGGGCTTTCAAGGTCTAGAATGTAGAGTCCGTTCATCAGAGGTGCACTACAATAGAACATATCTTTTAAATAAACAGAACAACAGTTGTCCTTTATTATAAAAGAGAAACCTTTCTTGTCCAAACAAGAAACTGAAATTATGTTCTTAGTTAAAGCAGGCACATGACAACATTCATCTAATTCTAATACAAGCCTAGAGGGTAGAGATAGAAAATAAGTCCCTACAGCAACAGCAGCAACCCGTGCTCCATTGCCTACGCGTAGGTCCACCTCGCTCATTGCCAATGCCCTGCTATTTCTTAGTGCCTGCACATTAATACAAATGTGAGAAGCACATCCGAAATCTAATACCCATGATGAAGAAATAGATAGATTGACTTCTATAACATATATACCTGAAGTGGAAGTCTCACTTCGGTTCTTCTTAAGATCTTCCAAGTACACCTTGCAGTTCCTCTTCCAGTGCCCGGTCTGACCGCAGTGGAAGCAGGTAGCATCCTTGGCGACCCCTCCTTTAGGCTTCAGTGCCTTGCCTTTGCCCTTGGCTTGGGACTTTCCTTTGCCTTTGGGCTTGCCCTTGCCCTTTTGTTTCTGAAGCATCAGAACAAAGTGGGGCTTAACCTTCTTAAGGTTCAGCTCGGGCAGTGGCTTGTCAATTTCGTTCATGTTGTAGTTTAGAACGAATTGACTATAGCTATCCGGCAAGGATTGGAAGATCAGGTCAGTGGCCAGCTCTTAGCCAAGTGGAAATCCCAACCTCTGTAGGTTTTCTATATACCCAATCGTTTTGAGTACATATGGTCCTACGGGAGCCCCATCTGACATCTTGCACTGAAATAGTGCCCTTGAGATCTCAAATCTCTCGTGTCTCGCTTGTCCTTGATACAGTTGACGAAGATGTTCAACCATATCGTAAGCGCCCATCAATTCGTGTTACTTCTGAAGCTCAGAGTTCATGGTCACGAGCATTAGACAGGACACATCTAATGTGTCATCTTGATGCTTCTTGTAAGCATCTTTGTCTGCTCGCGTGGCATTGGCAGGAGGAGCCTCCGGAATGGGCTGCTCCAGAACGTACAGTTTACGTTCCTGGGTGAGAACTATTCTCAGATTCCTGTATCAGTCCAGGAAATTTTCTCCGTAGAGCTTGTCCTTGTCAAGGACAGAACACAGAGAGAAGGTGTTCGCGTTTGACGTCATGGTTATATACAACAGAAAAATGCAGAAAATAAATAAACATCATATTCTAGTAATCATTTAATTAGGCCTTTAATTAAATGATGCTCCCACTGAATTCTATAATTCATGTGGGACAAGATCCACATCATACTAACCCTTGAGTTATCTTTGGCTAATACGCCCAAGATTTAGTATGATCGGTAGGTAATGATTTACCAATTACATCTCAATGCAACTCTAGTTTATAGGATCATTATCCGCAGTTATATTAAAACTTGAGGTAGCTTTGGCTAATACGCCCAAGAATTAATATAAATGTGATTTATGTCCTATCTTTCCAACCGTTGGAAGAATGCCTACAGTTAAACTCGATTTAACTAGTTGTACTCAATCAAATTGAGTCTCTACTCACCCATGCGTTGATAGGCGGGACCAAGATTGTCCCTCTGTACCCTACCAAGATAATATGTGTTGCTATGCTTTGGCAGATTCAACAACACATGTGATCGAGGTAGTGATAGGTATCACGGCATGGTAGGCATTTTAGAGTTGACGCGATTGAGATCTAATCTAATCGTAGGGTGCATCTTGTACACGATTTAGATCTAATCTAATCGTTAAGGCGCTAATTAACTACTTTACTAGCATGCATCAAATACACACACACAAGCAATTAATTATACTATTTGTGATTAGTCATGGCCCTACTACGATCTTCTCAAGCCAATGAGAAGATTGAATGGTCAACCTACGATCAACAGCTTCTCAAGGTCCTCCCTTTGACCACCTTGTGTTGCTCGCACCCTCCTCGTAACTCCGTCATGAGTGGACCTTCCACGGCTCCAATTTTGTACATTACAATTTTGAAACTCAAGTTACATTCGAGTCTAAACTAATTTTACAACAAGAATAAAAGAGAGGCACGACGCGCAGGTCGCGTATCAAGTATACAGCACACACAACACAAATGACGGCGCACAGGCCGTAATATGAATTACAACACAAATATTCCAATAAAATTGGGTCTTTTGGGACATGACCATCAAAAATTATACATAATTCTAAATTATGTAATTTCCATAATTTTCTATAATTTTAATACTATTTTTTAAAAATTTTATGAGTAAAAATTCCCGGCGGTCCCGTTTAGCGGTTTTCGGGCGCAATCGTGGAACGAATCCCCTTGCGGGGCCAGGGCAGCGCCCCTACCCGCGATATAACCATCACGAGTGTCCCTAAGCGATCCTACAACACCTTAGTCCGGTGTCCCAAAAAGATTTGGGGCGAAACCTTGTCGTTTCAGAAAAATCTTCTCGGTAGTCGAAGCCTACAAGTGTCTAAACACTTGTGCTTCGCCTCTACGAGAAAAATGTTAGCTAGAGCTCTAGAGCCAATCATTTGATGATTGTATTTTGGACTTGTTGTATCATATTCTATATAAATAAAGGCATTTGGTTTTTGGTTATTATACTTACTTGTATTAGTGCCAAATAAACTAAGTATAATAACGTCCTAGAGTAGAAGGTTCTTACCTATATCAATCGATTGGTTGAATCGATAGTGAGATGATATAGGGAACACTACTATAAATCATTCCTAGTCGAGTATTAACATTCAGGGACAATGTTAATACAATAAGACTAGCATGTAGGTCAACTCGATGACTTGATCTCACAAGTCATGGATATAGAGATATCAAGTTGACACATGGATATGCATTAGAGAATGTATACTGAATGACCCGCCATGAGAAAGTATCATGGATCGTTATATGAGTGTCATATACTTTCTCATGTGGCTATTAGTATGACTACTAGTCCTTAGACCTGAAGTCACCATGGTTCCCTACATAAAGAGTTATGTACTTTAGTTTCGTCAAACGTCACCCGTAACTGGGTGGACTGTAAAATACCGGAAAATAAAGGAAATAACAAGGGGAATTTTTAGGAATTTTTGTTAATTTTCTAGGAATTTTTCGGAGCTCGTACGGACGAGTTAACGAGGATAAAAACGAGGTCCGGGAAAGCCTGTTTAGGCCACCCCATTTAACGAGGAAAAGTTTTATTTTTCTTTTACTTTTCCTTTTTGTTTTGTTTTTCTTCTTTTTCTTTCCCTCGCCGAACCCCTCACCCGACCCGAGCGGTTCCCCTTTCTTCCTCTCTTCTCACTCGGCGTCGATCTCTTCTCATCTGTGCCCTAGCCAGCCCCGGCCTTCTTCTCCTCTACTATAGCCCTTGCCGTGGAGTTCCTAGCACCGGCCACTGGTGCCCTAGCCACAGTCGACGCCACCTGGAGAAGCGCCGAGCTGATCCTTTTCCCCTGCTGCCGATCCTCTGCCGCCGTCAACTGTGCCCTAACGCCGGCATATCTTCACTCCCTTCTCCGAGCCTGATCTCTGCCCACCGACGTCGAGTCGTGCCCTAGTTTCCACTGCCGCCACCACCACAAGGAATAGCGGCGACGCCCCAACAGCCGGCGCTGCCGAGAATCCTCTCTGCCTTAGCGTCGACGCCCCATTTCCGACGCCACAGCGTTGCGGCTGGTCGCTAGCCACCCGAGCTCTCGTCACCGACTAACTCCTTGTGCCCTAGATTTTTGGGTTCACAACCACCGCCCCTCTCTGATCTTCTCTTTGCCCTAGTCGCCGTTGTGAGGTTCGAGCCGACCAGCAGATTCACAGCCACCACAGTCGGCCAAGTTCCCTCTTTCGTGCCGCTGTCTCTGTACCACACTGCTGCCGGCCACCAGGTCCAGCCGAGTCTTGTTGATTTTGGGAGTGGGGAAGGTTTCCTGTAGGGTTTGCGTTGCTGTGGATTGATCTTGGAACCGACAGTCACACCTTTCAGCTTCTCATTGATTTTTAGTAGCAAGATTGGCTGTGGGAATTGAGGTAAAGAATTTGGACTTATTTGATTAGTTGAATATGTATTGAATTTGGGCTAAGTCGGGTAAGATGCTATGTTTGATTATGTTTATTTCAAATCCTAATTTGAATAGAATATTTAGAATCAGTTGAGGAGTTAAATGATCTAATTAGAGTTTATAATTGGATCCAGGTTTATGATAGTTTCTCGAGGATTTGATTTAGCTAATTATTTATATGAAATTAGCTAAATCTATATATCATGTATTACAGGACTTTGACGCGAGACGAGTATCTCGATTATCAGATTGGACCTTTTCTATTGGAGGCGGGTACTTTGACTTATGTCTTTTGATATGCATAATAAAGTGTTTAACATATAGCAAGAATTGTGTTTTCCATTTTATTCGGTTGGTCACTACATGGTCTGTTACATGTTGTTTGTTTATTTATTATGCACTGCATGTTATTATTTATCTGACCATACATGCTTTCGGTAGTGACCCAACCATGTGATACATCATGTTCTGGACCTAGGGTTTTATATGATACCCTATCTGTTTGTGTACCTTCCATTTGATACATTGACTTGTGGTACACCTTGTATTTATGTATGGATCTTGCTATGCTATTCATGAGATTGCCATGCTTAGTGTCATGCATCATGTTTGCATGCTGTGCGATTGTTGGCTCCGCTATGGTTGAGCCCATCGCCAGTTACATGTACTGCACACACCACCACCACCCATGGGTTAGTGGTATATCAGACAGGTGTGTGGCGGTTCTGCTGTTTGGCTCCGTTGGTCTGAGGACTCAGCGTGGTAGCCGGCAGTCAGTTCCGCTCTGTTTGGCTCCGTTGGCATTTAGTGTAGCAGCGTGGTAGCCGGCAGATGGTGGACTCTGTTTGGCTCCGTTGGTCAGGAGACTCAGCGTGGTAGCCGGCAGAGATATCCTCCCCGTCATTGTGTACCGGGAGATGAGAGCATTGAGCTCCCCCATTTATGATTTGGTGACAGAGGATAGGAGTACTCCGACAGCATCCCGTCCACTCAGTCACTGTCAGGAGCAGTGATGTCCGAGTGCACGGTCACCATATGCATTTATTGCATTTTATTGTTTGTGATTGTTGCACTTATATGTTGCATTTGTATGGATGCATTTGATTGACATGCATACAGGATTATGATTTTCTTCGGTCTGACGACCTGTTACCTTTGTACCTTGATTTCGGTTAGTACAGTCATCTCCTGATTTCATTTCAGTTGCATTTATTCCTTCTCGTATTCAGGAGACTGTACGCATGATTAGTGTTATCTGTTATTTGTTTTATTATGCATATCAGTTGTACCTGCTGAGCGTTGGACTCACCCCGCCTCCATTGTTGATATTTTCAGGTTGAGGGTGTTCGGAGCAGTTCCAGTCGCTGGCCCCCCCATATGCACGTAGAGCTAGTTCTCTACTAGTTCGTTATTGGTTTTATTTTGGCCTTTTTCTATATCAGACTTTGTTTTAGTAGTGTCTTTGGATTTTTCCTATGGATATTGTATGGAGTGACACCTTTTGATGGATTTTTTATATGATATTGGATTTCATTCTACGACGTGCCTGCCTGGACGGCAGAAGAGGTGAGATCATTGGATTTGAGCTTTACAAGTGTAGTGGAGTAGGGTGGATTTTGAGTCAGAGTCCTATTGTTACTGAATATCTTTATTAACTGTGTGGTGGTTTTTTTTTATTTTTGTTATCATTCCAGCCACCTGTGGCTGATGTATATGTGATATGTAGAAAGTTTCATATTGTCCGCCGTACAGGGGAGATGCTGCCGAAATTTCTTCGGACAGAGACTCCTCTGGGGCGTGACATGGACTATAAAAGAGATTACTGGGTATGTAACAAATTATGCGGAGGGATGTGAGTGATGTAGATGGGATCTATCCCTCCTATATAACGGGAGTGACATCGGTATTCTTGATAGAGTGAGACCACGAAGTGCATGGCCATGCCCAAATGAGTCAATATAGTATATTGACCTCATTTGATTTAGTGTGTCTACTTGGAGTTCAAGATTTAGATTGATTAGAGGATGACACGGTCTATGCCTCATATTGATCAATCTAGATGTCTAGGATAGAAGGACACTTGTCATATATTGTGAGGAGTCACAATTAGTAGTCACAAGGTGATGTTGGATCTCAACATTTCTTGTAACTTGGGTAGCAATGATGTATTGCTAGATGCCGCTCATTGCTTATGTTTTTAAAGGAGTTTAGAAACATTGCCAACGTTACAAGAACCTTTTGGAGTTACACAACATGAAGTGGCCGACCACTTTTGAATGGGAAATGAATGGATTTTCCTCATTCAAGGCACATTGATTCCTTCTTCTTCCTCCTTGAGTTCTTCTTGCTCTCTCCTTCTCCTCTTCTTGTCGTGGCCTATCAAGGTGCTAGCACACCTTTGTTTAGGTCTTCTCCACCTAAGTTGTCCGTGTGGATACTTCTAGAGGACCGTACGCTTGATGGTCTAGAGATCCGGCATTTTGGACGAGCGGGATTCGCGTAGGGCGCGCATCAAGGGTATATTCATCTTAGCTTTTGTAGATTTAGTGTAAATCGAAGTTTTCTAACTCGTACTCGAAATTTTTCAAATTTTTCCTTTGCACGGATCCGGTGGCATGGGTGATTCGGGTTTCCGCGACGCGAAAAGCGGTTTTCGCGGCCCGAAAAACCCAACAGTGGTATCAGAGCCACGTGCAAAGCGAGTACGAGTTTCATTTCATATTTTTATGAAAAATATAAATCTGTAAACTTTCTGTAAATTGATATTTTTATAGTTTTAATGGGTTATTTTCTCGTAGTAACGAAGCACAAGTGTTTAGACAGTTGTAGGCTTCGACTACCGAGAAGTTTTTCACGAAAAGGTAAAGTTTCGACCCCAAAACGTTTTGGGACAGCGGGCTTAGGCGCTATTGGATCGCTTAGGATAAACTCGCGATGGTTAGATCATGGGTAGGGGTACTTCCCCTAACCCCGCAAGGGGATTTGCTCCGCGATTGCGCCCGAAATCGCTAATCGGGACCGCCGGGAAAAATTTACCCATAAAATTGTAAAATTATGAAAAATTACAGAAAATTATGAAAAAAATATATAATTTAGAATTATATATTGATTTTGTGATAGTCATGGCCCAATAGACCCATTTGGATTGGAAATTTGTGTTGTAATTTATAATACGGCCTGCGCGCCGTCATTTGTGTTTGCGTGTGCTGTATATCATTTGTGACCTGCGCGTCGTGCCTCTCTTTTATAAATTCTTGTTGTAAATTAGATTTAGACTCGAATGTAACTCGAGTTTCAAAATTGTAATGTACAAAATTGGAGCGGTGGAAGGTCCACTCGAGACGGAGTTACGAGGAGGGCGCGAGCAACACAAGGTGGTTAAAAGGAAAGCGCTTAAGAAGCTGTTGACCCTAGGTTGACCATCCGATCTTCTCATTGGCTTGAGAAGATCGTAGTAGGGCCATGACTAAATCACAAAAATTATTTAATTAATTGATTTTGTGTATATGATGCATAATTTAGTAATTAATTAGTGCCTTACGATTAGATTAGATCTAAATCGTGCACAAGATGCACCCTTACGATTAGATTAGATCTACATCGTGTACAAGATGCACTCTATCGAATAGATTAGATCTATCATGTATTTGATACACATCGACGTTTAGATTAGATCTAAATTACGTCAACTCTAATGCCTACCATGCCGTGATACCTACCACTACCTCGATCGCATGCTGTTGTTGAATCTGCCAAAGCAAAGCAACACATACTATCTTGGTAGGGTACGGAGGGACAATCTTGGTCCCACCTATCAACGCATGGGTGAATACAAACTCAATTAGATTGAGTATTCCTAGTTTACTCGGTTGGATCGAGTACAACTATAGGCATTCTTCCAATGGTAATCGTTACCTACCTATAAACAAGAGTTACATAGAGATGTAATTGGTAATCGTTACCTACCGATCATACTAAGTCTTAGGCGTATTAGCCAAAGCTAACTCAAGGGTTAGTATGATGTGGATCTTGTCCCACATGAATTATAGAATTCAGTGGGAGCATCATTTAGTTAAAGGCCTAATTAAATGATTTAGAATATGGTATTTATTTCTGCTTTTATTTCTGTTGTAGTTTACCATGACGTCGAATACGAACTCCTTCTCTCTGCGATCTGTCCTTGAGAAGGACAAGCTCAACGGAGCAAACTTCCTGGACTGGTACAGGAACCTGAGAATAGTTCTCACTCAGGAACGTAAACTGTACGTTCTGGAGCAGCCCATTCCGGAGGCTCCTCCTGCCAATGCCCCGCGAGCTGACAAAGATGCTTACAAGAAGCATCAAGATGACGCATTAGATGTGTCATGTCTAATTCTCGCGACCATGAACTCTGAGGTTCAGAAGCAACACGAGTTAATGGGCGCTTACGATATGGTTGAACATCTTCGTCAACTGTATCAAGGTCAAGCGAGGCATGAGAGATTTGAGATCTCAAGGGCACTGTTTCAGTGCAAGATGTCAGACGGGGCTCCTGTAGGCCCATATGTACTCAAAATGATTGGGTATATAGAGAACCTACAAAGGTTGGGGTTCCCACTTGGCCAAGAGCTGGCCACTGACCTAATCTTGCAATCCTTGCCGGATAGCTACAGTCAATTCGTTATAAACTACAATATGAACGAGATTGACAAGCCACTGCCTGAGCTGCTTAGCATGTTAAGAACTGCTGAGCTAAACCTTAAGAAGGCTAAGCCCAACACTGTTCTGATGGTTCAGAAACATAAGGGCAAGGGCAAGCCCAAAGGCAAGGGAAAGTCCCAAGCCAAGGGCAAAGGCAAGGCACTGAAGCCTAAAGGAGGGGTCGCCAAGGATGCTACCTGCTTCCACTGCGGTTAGACCGGGCACTGGAAGAGGAACTGCAAGGTATACTTGGAAGATCTTAAGAAGAAGCGAAGTGAGACTTCCACTTCAGGTATATATGTTATAGAAGTCAATCTATCTATTTCTACATCATGGGTATTAGATACTGGATGTGCTTCTCACATTTGTACTGATGTGCAGGCGCTGAGAAATAGCAGGGCATTGACAAAGGGCGAGGTGGACCTACGAGTAGGCAATGGAGCACGGGTTGATGTTCTTCTGTAGGGACTTTCTATCTCTGCCCTCTGGGCTTGTACTAGAGTTAGTCGATTGTTGTTATGTGCTTGCATTAACTAAGAACATTATATCAGTTTCTTGTTTGGACAATAAAGGTTTCTCGTTTACTATAAAGAACAAATGTTGTTCCGTCTATTTAAACGATATGTTCTATTGTAGTGCACCTCTGATAAACGGACTCTATATTCTAGACCTTGAGAGCCCTATCTATAACATAAATACCAAGAGGTTCAAGTCAAATGACATGAACCAAACCTACCTCTGGCACTGTCGCTTAGGTCATATAAATGATAAGCGCTTATCCCAGCTCCATAAGGATGGTATGCTGGACTCATTTGATTTTGAATCATATGAGGTATGCGAGTCATGCCTACGAGCCAAGATGACCAAGACTCCCTTCAGTGGGCACAGCGAGAGAGCAACTGATTTGTTAGGACTCATACATAGTGATGTATGTGGCCCTTTCATTGTTGCTGCTAGAGGCGGTTATAGATACTTCATCACATTTACTGATGACTTCATCACAAAACGTTACAAGAACCTTGTGGAGTTACACAACATGAAGTGGTCGGCCACTTTTGAATGGGAAATGAATGGATTTTCCTCATTCAAGGCACATTGATTCCTTCTTCTTCCTCCTTGAGTTCTTCTTGCTCTCTCCCTCTCCTCTTCTTGCCGTGGCCTATCAAGGTGCTAGCACACCTTTGTTTAGGTCTTCTCCACCTAAGTTGTCCGTGTGGATACTTCTAGAGGACCGTACGCTTGACGGTCTAGAGATCCGGCATTTTGGACGAGAGGGATTCGCGTAGGGCGCGCATCAAGGGTATATACATCTTAGCTTTTGTAGATTTAGTGTAAATCGAAGTTTTCTAACTCGTACTCGAAATTTTTCAAATTTTTCCTTTGCACGGATCCGGTGGCATGGGTGATTCGGGGTTTCCGCGACGCGAAAAGCGGTTTTCGCGGCCCGAAAAACCACGTGCAAAGCGAGTACGAGTTTCGTTTCATATTTTTATGAAAAATATAAATCTGTAAACTTTCTGTAAGTTGATGTTTTTATAGTTTTAATGGGTTATTTTCTCGTAGTAACGAAGCACAAGTGTTTAGACAGTTGTAGGCTTCGACTACCGAGAAGTTTTTCACGAAAAGGTGAAGTTTCGACCCCAAAACGTTTTGGGACAGCGGGCTTAGGCGCTATTGGATCGCTTAGGAGAAACTCGCGATGGTTAGATCACGGGTAGGGGTACTTCCCCTAACCCCGCAAGGGGATTTGCTCCGCGATTGCGCCCGAAATCGCTAATCGGGACCGCCGGGAAAATTTACCAATAAAATTGTAAAATTATGAAAAATTATAGAAAATTATGAAAAAAATATATAATTTAGAATTATATATTGATTTTGTGATAGTCATGGCCCAATAGACCCAATTGGATTGGAAATTTGTGTTGTAATTTATAATACGGCCTGCGCGTCGTCATTTGTGTTTGCGTGTGCTGTATATCATTTGCGACCTGCGCGTCGTGCCTCTCTTTTATAAATTCTTGTTGTAAATTAGATTTAGACTCGAATGTAACTCGAGTTTCAAAATTGTAATGTACAAAATTGGAGCGGTGGAAAGTCCACTCGAGACGGAGTTACGAGGAGGGCGCGAGCAACACAAGGTGGTCAAAAGGAAAGAGCTTAAGAAGCTGTTGACCCTAGGTTGACCATCCGATCTTCTCATTGGCTTGAGAAGATCGTAGTAGGGCCATGACTAAATCACAAAAATTATTCAATTAATTGATTTTGTGTATATGATGCATAATTTAGTAATTAATTAGTGCCTTACGATTAGATTAGATCTAAATCGTGCACAAGATGCACCCTTACGATTAGATTAGATCTACATCGTGTACAAGATACACTCTATCGAATAGATTAGATCTATCGTGTATTTGATACACATCGACGTTTAGATTAGATCTAAATTACGTCAACTCTAATGCCTACCATGCCGTGATACCTACCACTACCTCGATCGCATGCTGTTGTTGAATCTGCCAAAGCAAAGCAACACATACTATCTTGGTAGGGTACGGAGGGACAATCTTGGTCCCACCTATCAACGCATGGGTGAATACAAACTCAATTACATTGAGTATTCCTATTTTACTCGGTTGGATCGAGTACAACTATAGGCATTCTTCCAATGGTAATCGTTACCTACCTATAAACAAGAGTTGCATAGAGATGTAATTGGTAATCGTTACCTACCGATCATACTAAGTCTTAGGCGTATTAGCCAAAGCTAATTCAAGGGTTAGTATGATGTGGATCTTGTCCCACATGAATTATAGAATTCAGTGGGAGCATCATTTAGTTAAAGGCCTAATTAAATGATTTAGAATATGGTATTTATTTCTGCTTTTATTTCTGTTGTAGTTTACCATGACGTCGAATATGAACTCCTTCTCTCTGCGATCTGTCCTTGAGAAGGACAAGCTCAACGGAGCAAACTTCCTGGACTGGTACAGGAACCTGAGAATATTTCTCACTCAGGAACGTAAACTGTACATTCTGGAGCAGCCCATTCCGGAGGCTCCTCCTGCCAATGCCCCGCGAGCTGACAAAGATGCTTACAAGAAGCATCAATATGACGCATTAGATGTGTCATGTCTAATTCTCGCGACCATGAACTCTGAGGTTCAGAAGCAACACGAGTTAATGGGCGCTTACGATATGGTTGAACATCTTCGTCAACTGTATCAAGGTCAAGCGAGGCATGAGAGATTTGAGATCTCAAGGGCACTGTTTCAGTGCAAGATGTCAGACGGGGCTCCTGTAGGCCCATATGTACTCAAAATGATTGGGTATATAGAGAACCTACAAAGGTTGGGGTTCCCACTTGGCCAAGAGCTGGCCACTGACCTAATCTTGCAATCCTTGCCGGATAGCTACAGTCAATTCGTTCTAAACTACAATATGAACGAGATTGACAAGCCAATACTCGAGCTGCTTAGCATGTTGAGAACTGCTGAGCTAAACCTTAAGAAGGCTAAGCCCAACACTGTTCTGATGATTCAGAAACATAAGGGCAAGGGCAAGCCCAAAGGCAAGGGAAAGTCCCAAGTCAAGGGCAAAGGCAAGGCACTGAAGCCTAAAGGAGGGGTCGCCAAGGATGCTACCTGCTTCCACTGCGGTCAGACCGGGCACTGGAAGAGGAACTGCAAGGTATACTTGGAAGATCTTAAGAAGAAGCGAAGTGAGACTTCCACTTCAGGTATATATGTTATAGAAGTCAATCTATCTATTTCTACATCATGGGTATTAGATACTGGATGTGCTTCTCACATTTGTACTGATGTGCAGGCGCTGAGAAATAGCAGGGCATTGACAAAGGGCGAGGTGGACCTACGAGTAGGCAATGGAGCACGGGTTGCTGATGTTGCTGTAGGGACTTACTTTCTATCTCTGCCCTCTGGGCTTGTACTAGAGTTAGTCGATTGTTGTTATGTGCTTGCATTAACTAAGAACATTATATCAGTTTCTTGTTTGGACAATAAAGGTTTCTCATTTACTATAAAGAACAAATGTTGTTCCGTTTATTTAAACGATATGTTCTATTGTAGTGCACCTCTGATAAACGGACTCTATATTCTAGACCTTGAGAGCCCTATCTATAACATAAATACCAAGAGGTTCAAGTCAAATGACATGAACCAAACCTACCTCTGGCACTGTCGCTTAGGTCATATAAATGATAAGCGCTTATCCCAGCTCCATAAGGATGGTATGCTGGACTCATTTGATTTTGAATCATATGAGGTATGCGAGTCATGCCTACGAGCCAAGATGACCAAGACTCCCTTCAGTGGGCATAGCGAGAGAGCAACTGATTTGTTAGGACTCATACATAGTGATGTATGTGACCCTTTCAATGTTGCTGCTAGAGGCAGTTATAGATACTTCGTCACATTTACTGATGACTTCAGTAGATAAGGTTATGTGTATTTGATGACACATAAGTCTGAATCCTTTGAAAAGTTCAAAGAATTCAAGAATGATGTACAGAACCAGCTTGGCAAGAGTATTAAGATACTTCGATCAGATCGAGGTGGAGAATACCTTAGCCATGAATTTCGTGACTACCTAGCTGAGTGTGGGATACTATCCCAACTCACTCCTCCTGGAACACCACAATGGAATGGTGTATCTGAAAGGAGGAATCGTACCCTATTAGATATGGTGCGAACTATGATGAGTCACACAGATCTTCCGACATACCTTTGGGGTTATGCTTTAGACACGGCAGCTTTTATACTCAACCGAGTTTCATCCAAGGCCGTGATAAAGACACCATATAGGATATGGACTGGGAGAGATGCCCATGTGTCTTTCATGATGATATGGGGGTGTGAGGCTTACGTTCGACGTCAAGTCGCAGACAAATTAGGACCCAAATCCGACAAGTGCTATTTTATTGGATATCCCAAGGAAACTAAGGGATATTACTTCTACATTCCCAGTCAGCACAAGGTAGTTGTGAGAAAGGGACTTTGTTTCTAGAAAGACTAGTGGGAGCGCGTTCGATCTTGAAGAAGTTCAAGATGCGAACACTAGCACTGATGCCTCGATGGAAATTGAACTGGAACCACAAAGTGTTGTGGATAATGTTGTTCCACAAGGAGTTGAGGAACAACAACCAGTTCAAGTAGACATACCTCTTCGCAGGTCTGATAGGGTACATCGTCAGCCTGAGAGATACTCATTTCTCTTGTCTGACCATGATGACGTTGTGCTCATAGAGGATGAGCCTACCACCAATCAGGAAGCTGTGATGAGACCAGATTCCGAGAAATGGCTAGAGGTCATGAGATCCGAGATGGAATCCATGTACACCAACCAAGTATGGACTTTGGTTGATCCACCTGAAGGGGTAAAACCCATTGGGTGTAAGTGGGTCTTTAAGAGAAAGACTGACATGGATGGACTTATCTATAAGGGTTGCTTGGTAGCTAAAGGTTTCAAGCATATTCATGGTATTGACTATGATGAAACCTTTTCTCCAGTAGCGATGTTTAAGTCCATTCGGATCATGCTTGCTATTGCAGCCTACCATGACTATGAGATATGGAAGATGGATGTCAAAACCGTGTTTCTGAATGGAAACCTACTCGAGGATGTGTACATGACACAACCTGAGGGTTTTGTAGATCCACAGCATACTAGCAGAGTATGCAAGCTGCATAGGTCCATTTATGGACTAAAGCAAGCTTCTCGGAGCTGGAATCTTCGATTCGATGATGCAATCAAACAATTTGGTTTCATCAAGAATGAAGATGAACCTTGTGTCTACAAGAAGGTTGTAGGGGACATAGTTGTCTTCCTCATATTATATGTGGATGATATACTGCTCATTGGGATGGACATCCCTATGCTTCAGTCTGTCAAGACCTGGCTAGGGAGTTGCTTCTCAATGAAGGACTTAGGTGAGGCATCCCGCATTCTAGGGATACAGATCTATAGAGATAGATCTAAGAGATTGCTTGGCCTAAGTCAGAGTACATACATTGACAAGGTACTCCTTCGGTTTGCCATGCAGAACTCCAAGAAGGGATTTCTGCCGATGTCACATGGCATGAGTCTTTCGAAGACTCAAGGTCCCTCTTCTAGAGAGGAGAGAGACCGCATGGATCAGATCCCTTATGCCTCAGCCATAGGATCTATCATGTACGCCATGCTATGTACTCGACTTGATGTCTCGTATACTTTGAGCATGACGAGCAGATACAAGTCAGATCCAGGTGAAAGTCACTGGATAGCGGTCAAGAATATTCTTAAGTACTTGAGAAGGACTAAAGAATATTTCTTGATATATGGAGGCAGTGATGAGCTAGCTGTAAAGGGTTACAGTGATGCTAGCCTCCAGACCGACCAGGATGACTGTAGATCGCAGTCAGGGTTCGTGTTTTGCATTAATGGTGGTGTTGTGAGCTGGAAGAGTTCGAAGCAGGACACAGTAGCTGATTCTACAACAGAAGCCGAGTACATTGCTGCATCAGAGGCAGCAAAGGAGGCAGTTTGGATTCACAAGTTCATCACTGAACTTGGGGTGGTTCCTAGCATTGCTGACCCCATTGAGCTCTATTGTGACAACAATGGAGCTATAGCACAGGCGAAGGAACCTCGCTCACACCAGCGGACCAAACACATACTACGGCGCTTCCATCTCATTCGAGAGATTATCGACAGAGGAGATGTGAAGATTTGCAGAGTACCTACAGAGGCTAACATCGCAGATTCCTTGAACAAGGCTTTGGCACAGAGAAAGCATGATGGTCACACTAGGTCATTGGGGCTTAGAGCCTACACTTATTAGCACTAGTGCTAGTGAGAGATTGTTAGCTAGAGCTCTAGAGCCAATCATTTGATGATTGTATTTTGGACTTGTTGTATCATATTCTATATAAATAAAGGCATTTGGTTTTTGGTTATTATACTTACTTGTATTGGTGCCAAATAAACTAAGTATAATAACGTCCTAAAGTAGAAGGCTCTTACCTATATCAATCGATTGGTTGAATCGATAGTGAGATGATATAGGGAACACTATTCTAAATCATTCCTAGTCGAGTATTAACATTCAGGGACAATGTTAATGCAATAAGACTAGCATGTAGGTCAACTCAATGACTTGATCTCACAAGTCATGGATATAGAGATATCAAGTTGACACATGGGTATGCATTAGAGAATGTATACTGAATGACCCGCCATGAGAAAGTATCATGAATCATTATATGAGTGTCATATACTTTCTCATGTGGCTATTAGTATGACTACTAGTCCTTAGACCTGAAGTCACCATGGTTCCCTACATAAAGAGTTATGTACTTTAGTTTCGTCAAACGTCACCCGTAACTGGGTGGACTATAAAGGCGATTACTGGGTATGTAACAAATTATGCGAAGGGATGTGAGTGATGTAGATGGGATCTATCCCTCCTATATGACGGGAGTGACATCGATATTCTTGATAGAGTGAGACCACGAAGTGCATGGCCATGCCCAAATGAGTCAATATAGGATATTGAGGTCATTTGATTTAGTGTGTCTACTTGGAGTTCAAGATTTAGATTGATTAGAGGATGACACGGTCTATGCCTCATATTGATCAATCTAGATGTCTAGGATAGAAGGACACTTGTCGTATATTGTGAGGAGTCACAATTAGTAGTCACAAGGTGATGTTGGATCTCAACATTTCTTGTAACTTGGGTAGCAATGATGTATTGCTAGATGCCGCTCATTGCTTATGTTTTTAAAGGAGTTTAGAAACATTGCCAACGTTACAAGAACCTTTTGGAGTTACACAACATCAAGTGGCCGGCCACTTTTGTTAGCTAGAGCTCTAGAGACAATCATTTGATGATTGTATTTTGGACTTGTTGTATCATATTCTATATAAATAAAGACATTTGGTTTTTGGTTATTATACTTACTTGTATTGGTGCCAAATAAACTAAGTATAATAACGTCCTAGAGTAGAAGGTTCTTACCTATATCAATCGATTGGTTGAATCGATAGTGAGATGATATAGGGAACACTACTCTAAATCATTCCTAGTCGAGTATTAACATTCAGGGACAATGTTAATGCAATAAGACTAGCATGTAGGTCAACTCGATGACTTGATCTCACAAGTCATGGATATAGAGTTATCAAGTTGACACATGGGTATGCATTAGAGAATGTATACTGAATGACCCGCCATGAGAAAGTATCATGGATCGTTATATAAGTGTCATATACTTTCTCATGTGGCTATTAGTATGACTACTAGTCTTTAGACCTGAAGCCACCATGGTTCCCTACATAAAGAGTTATGTACTTTAGTTTCGTCAAACGTCACCCGTAACTGGGTGGACTATAAAGGCGATTACTGGGTATGTAACAAATTATGTGGAGGGATGTGAGTGAGGTAGATGGGATCTATCCCTCCTATATAACGGGAGTGACATCGGTATTCTTGATAGAGTGAGACCACGAAGTGCATGGCCATGCCCAAATGAGTCAATATAGGATATTGACCTCATTTGATTTAGTGTGTCTACTTGGAGTTCAAGATTTAGATTGATTAGAGGATGACACGGTCTATACCTCATATTGATCAATCTAGATGTCTAGGATAGAAGGACACTTGTCATATATTGTGAGGAGTCACAATTAGTAGTTACAAGGTGATGTTGGATCTCAACATTTCTTGTAACTTGGGTAGCAATGATGTATTGCTAGATGCCGCTCATTGCTTATGTTTTTAAAGGAGTTTAGAAACATTGCCAACGTTACAAGAACCTTTTGGAGTTACACAACATGAAGTGGCCGGCCACTTTTGAATGGGAAATGAATGGATTTTCCTCATTCAAGGCACATTGATTCCTTCTTCTTCCTCCTTGAGTTCTTCTTACTCTCTCCCTCTCCTCTTCTTGCCGTGGCCTATCAAGGTGCTAGCACACCTTTGTTTAGGTCTTCTCCACCTAAGTTGTCCGTGTGGATACTTTTAGAGGACCGTACGCTTGACGGTCTAGAGATCCGGCATTTTGGACGAGCGGGATTCGCGTAGGGCGCGCATCAAGGGTATATACATCTTAGCCTTTGTAGATTTAGTGTAAATCGATGTTTTCTAACTCGTACTCAAGATTTTTCAAATTTTTCCTTTGCACGGATCCGGTGGCATG
Source organism: Zingiber officinale (assembly GCF_018446385.1). Classification (NCBI taxonomy): domain Eukaryota; kingdom Viridiplantae; phylum Streptophyta; class Magnoliopsida; order Zingiberales; family Zingiberaceae; genus Zingiber; species Zingiber officinale. The sequence goes on along the minus strand of NC_055997.1, from coordinate 185,290 downwards.
GGTGATTCGGGGTTTCCGCGACGCAAAAAGCGATTTTCGCGGCCCGAAAAATCCAACAAAAAATACTCATAAAAAACTAAATTTACAAAAAGTTATAGAACCTATAGTTTTCATAAAAATGCAAATTAAACTCGTACAAGACTTCTCACGTGGCTATAATACCACTGTTGGGATTTTCGGACCGTAAAAACCACTTTTTCGCGTTGTGGAAACCCCGAATCTCCCATGCCACCGGATCCGTGCGAAATTTATAAACAAAAATTTTGAGTACGAGTTTACTAAAGCCTAGATCTACACTAGAGAAGGAAGTTACCCTCGATGTGATGCCCTTCGCAATCCCGCTTGTCCAACGGTTCGCCGGATCTCGAGATCGTCAAGCGTACGATCCTCTAGAAGTATCCACATGAACAAACTAGGTGGAGAGGCCAAACAAAAGGTGTGCTAGCACCTATGAAGTGTTCGGCCAAGAGAGGAGAGGGGGAAGAAAATTGAGAGCAAGAGGAAGAAGATGGAGTGAATGCCTTGAATGAAAATTCAACTCATTTCCTCACAATAAGTGGCCAGCCACAATGGAGTTGTAACCTCCATTCTCATTTAATGTGGCCATTAAAGAGAAGATTTGTAACCTCCATGAGGTGGCACACACATGTACCAACTATGATGATGTGGCACATCATCATTAGTCCTCCTAATGCCAACTCACAAATGAGGTGGCAAATAGTCAAGTCAAACTTGACTCTTCCTCTTCCTCTTAAGTCAAGTCAAACTTGACATTATAACTCCCATGGTTGATCAAATCCAACCATTTGATTCAAGCCAATTTAATATAATGAATCTAATTCATTTAATTAAATTGATTCAATGAGTCATAATCTAATTAGATTCATTGAACACATGAATCAAATTGAGTCCAACTCAATTAGTTCAATTAGGATTACTCTTAATCCAATTTGATTCATCACATGAATCTAATCTTCTTGGTTCATCATATGAACCTAATCTCCATCTAATTGTCCTTTGTGTGTGACCCTATAGGTTCTTATAACATTGGCAATGCTCCTAAACCCATTTAGAAGCATAAGTAATGAGCGGTATCTAGCAACACATCATTACTACCCAAGTTATAAGAATGTTGAGATCCAACATCACCTTGTGACTACTAATTGTGACTCCTCACAATATATGATAAGTGCCCTTCTATCCTAGACATCTAGATTGATCAATATGAGGCATAGACCGTGTCATCCTCTAATCAATTTAAATCTTGAACTCCAAGTAGACTCACTCGATCAAATGAGCTCAATATCTCATATTAACTCATTTGGGCATGGCCATGCACTTAGTGGTCTCACTCTATCAAGAATATCGATGTCACTCCCGTCATATAGGAGGGATATATCCCATCTACATCACTCACATCCCTCTGCATAATTCGTTACATACCCAGTAATCACCTTTATAGCCCACCCAGTTACGGGTGACGTTTGACGAAGCCAAAGTACGTAACTCCTTATGTAGGGATCCATGGTGACTTCAGGTGCAAGGACTAGTAGTCATACTAATAGCCACATGAGAAAGTATATGACACACATATAACGATCCATGATACTTTCTCATGGTGGGTCATTCTGTATACATTCTCCAATGCATACCCATGTGTCAACTTGATATCTCTATATCCATGACTTACGAGATCAAGTCATCGAGTTGACCTACATGCTAGTCTCATCGCATTAACATTGTCCCTGAATGTTAATACTCGACTAGGAATGATTAAGAGTAGTGTTCCCTATATCATCTCACTATCGGTTCAATTAACCGATTGATATAGGTAAGAACCCTCTACTCAAGGACGCTATTATACTTAGTTATTTGGCACCAATACAAGTAAGTATAATAACCAAAAACAAATGTCTTTATTAATATACAAGAATATGATACAATGAGTCCATACAACAATCATCAAATGATTGGCTCTGGGGCTCTAACTAACATTTCTCCTCCACCTAGGGTTACCACCCCCTAGGACCTAAGGTTACCCCCCCCCCCCCTTAGGATTTCTCCTTCACCTTGGGTTACCACTGTTGGAATGTATACTAAAAGCTTAGCTTTTTGTATAAACATTTACTTATAAATAAGAATCATATTGGTCAAATATCTACATTTATAAGCTAAGTGTAGTTGTTCAATTAATTTATATTGTAGATAACATGGTGTGTGGTGTCACACACAGGAGATCATGTATCAGTTCTTTATAAATTATAAACAGTTGCTCACGACTAAGATGTATAGGAACAAACCATTGGAATAGTCATAGTGTAATTTAGTATTAGTTTATATTGACTATAAAATTATACTAGTACACTCTGAGTGTATTGAGCAGAACCATTTGAGGTAGTTCTTTTTATACTGACTAAATAAAAGAACATTACCTCTATTATTATGGAAGTGCATTATATTGACTATAAAATTATACGAGTACACTCTGAGTGTATTGAGCAGAACCATTTGAGGTAGTTCTTTTTATACTGACTAAATAAAAGAACATTACCTCTATTATTATGGAAGTGCATGCTCTTAATCATGATATAATAACAAGCACGTATATTTAATATTTATTCCTTTGATTTATCAAAGGGTGTGATTTAGCTGGTTAAATCAATAGGCCCGATAAGTTAAGAAATTATATTATTTATATGGTGTGTTGTTGATTATAGAATGAAACTGTGCCCTAGTAATCTAGGTTGATGATGCCCCCTTGAGGAGTTCATAAGGATTGTCATGTAAACCCTGCAGGTGGACTTAGTCTGGCATGATAATGAACTTGAGTGGTACTACTCTTGGAGCTAGATATTAATTAAGTGAGTTGTCAGTAACTCATTTAGTTAGTGGACATTCTATATCTTAAACACAGGGAGATTGATGCACTCATGATAATAAAGAGCACATATAGTAATATGGGATTGGTGCCGTAGTTCAATAATAACTCTTTAGTGGTATGAGTTATTATTGATGAACTTGAGTTGGGTGTTCGGGGCGAACATGGGAAGCTCAAGTTCATCGGGAGATCAAAACCAATTCCTCCTCTCGGTCCCTATCATAGCCTCTTATTTATAAAGTATTATACCCACCTTCTTACCCACCTTAAGATGGTCGGCCAAGCCTAGCTTAGAGCCCAAGCTAGGATCGGCCAAACAAAGGTGAGTTGGATCCAAGGTGTGGCCGGCCCTAGCTTGAACCCAAGCTTAGGTGGTCGGCCACAATAAATTAAAAGGATTTTATTTTTTAAAATCTTTCTTATGTGGAAGTCATGGTTTTAAAAGAGAGTTTAAAAATTTAAATCTTTCCTTTTATAGTTTTCTACAAAAGATTAAGAGAAAGGTTTGATATCTTTCCTTATTTATAGTTAAAAGGAAAATTTTAATTTTTGATAAAACTTTCTTTTATGAAACCATCCTCATTATTTTAAAAGAGAGTTTTAAAATTAAATCTTTCCTTTTATAGCTTTCTACAAAAGATTAAGAAAAAGATTTGATATCTTTCTTTATTTGTAGTTAAAAGGAAGATTTTAATTTTAGAGAAAACTTTCCTTTTTGTAAATCATCCACATGTTTTATAGAGAGATTTTAATTTATAAAAGTTTCTTTTTATAACCAACCATGAAGGGAATTTTTTAAAGAGAAATTTTTATTTTAAAATTTTCAAAAATAAATTAGGAAGTTTTAATTTTGTGATTAAAACTTTCCTTGTTTGGAGGGATTAAGGTGGTCGGCCATATATAGTTTAAAAAGGAAATTTTTATTAAACTTTTCTTTCATTGGCAAGGAGAATAAGGAAGTTTTTATTAAAATTTTCCTTATTTGCCAAGGCCAAGGAATATAAAAGAGAGGGTAGAGGTGCCTCACCTCACAATAACATCTAGTATTCCTCTCTTCTCTTCCTTGGTGGTGGTCGGCCCTTCGTCCTTCCTCATCTCCTTTTCTTCTTCTTTGGTGGCCGGCAGCATCAACTCTTGGGGAGTCCTTGGTGGCCGGATTTTGCTTGGAGAAGAAGTAGAGAAAGGAGGCTTTATTTCTTAGCATCCCTTGGAGCTTGGTTGGTGGCCGAAGTTCTTCATCTCTAGGAGATTGTTGTTGGTCGAAACTTGCTTGGAGAAGAAGGAAGCTTGGGTGGATTCTCGTCTTGATAGATCATCACCCACACGACGTCCGAGATAAGAAGAGAAATATAGCAGAAGATCGTGAGGTCTATAAGCAACAAAAGGTATAACTAGTTATTAGTTTCCGCATCATAACTAGTTCATATTTTTTGTTTAGATCTTGAAATACCAAACATAAGAGGCTAGTGAGTCTAGGTTTCATATTTGTAATTCAAATTTGTGTTTCTTTTGTTTTTTCGATCTTGTGATTCGATTATTCTTTTTGGTTAAACCTAGGGTTACTCTAAGGAGATTAAATATTGAATTTCTTGGAAAGGCTTTGTCGAGGCAGTGGTGGATGTTCCCATACCCAAGAAGGCCAAGTGCCTCGCCATGTTTGACCTGTGAGCCGATCTCTGAAATAAATATTTAATCGAATTTGTAACATAGGTGGATTTGGATCAATAATGTTAAGTATCGTTTGCGATCCAAGTCTAAACCTCTAAGAATATATAAGTTAAATTTGGAATCAATAATATTAAGTTCCGTTTGTAATTCCTAATTTAATTTCTAAAGAACACAATAGGTTGTTAGGAAAGGTTCAGGACTTGTACAAAATTTTTGTACAGAGGAACTGGTACAATATTCCGAGTAGCAACAAACAACCACCCCCTAGGACCTAGGGTTACCATCCCCTAAGATTTTTCTCTTGCCTAACCGTAGTTAGGACATTCCTGCAAACTTGTTTAGGCTCATTAGATAACAAGGGATCTTAACTTTGAATCCCTTTGCCATTATCAAAACTTAGGTTCTATCGTCGGATGCTTCCCGCACCAACCATCTCTCCCTTTAAGTGCAGACTCCCCCTTGACAAACTCCCCCTTGACAAAATTTTGATTGAATTTTCCTTGTACTCTCCCCCTTTACCATATATCAAAAATAAACAAGAGAGTAAAGACAATCTCTAGTATAAAACTTAGCTTTTTACTAAGAAATATTTTTAACTATAAAAATAAGTTTTCTCAAAGGCTATGATGATTTAGCTAAGGTTTGAAATTTGGCTTTGAAAATTGAAATAACAAGATTTTGAAAAACTTAGTTTAAATAGCTAACTTTGAAAGACCTTTTGTAAGAATAAGACAATTTTGAAAAATGTTTAGTTAAACTTTTGAAAAGATTTGAATAATGCTTGTAAAGGTATTTTGCTTATTTGAAAATGATCCTGTCTGAGAAGCTTGACAAAATGGAAAGCTGGGGAGAGAACTTACTGTTGACGAAGAAGAACACCTGAGAACTACCGATCCGAGAAAACTAAAGCGGATCTGGGAGAATAAATTCATCGAACACCCTCCTTATATGAAGACCCAAGGATGAAAGGAGGGATCCACTGAAAAACACCAAGATCTGGAGCTTCCCCGACTTCCTACACACAAGAGACCAACCAACACTATTGTCAGTGACCTAAGACCGGGGTGGGAATCCCTGGCTAGATCCTCTGACGCTCAAGTCAGTGATCTCTCTTAGTGTGGAAGGAAGAAAGAAGATGAACATTGATTGAAATTAGGGTTTGTAATGAATAGTTGTGAGTGTGGTGAGCGTAAGCATACCTGGCCAACGGAGAGGATTCCCCTTTTTATACCACTTCATATAACCCCCGTAGTCATGAAGTGGACCCCGGTTTGTTAGAATTTGTTATGAGATGACGTAAGCCATGTACTTGCAGAAAATAACTTTTAAGGAATCCTTTTTGTACCCCAGATGTACCTTCTTTGTCACCTAGTGCTTGTAGAAGAGTCTAGAAACATTCTTCCCGTCAAATTAGAAAACTTGTTATACAATCACATCCTACAGATATCTTTATTAAGCTATTTATGAATATTCTTGAAATATTTGTTCTCACCCTGTCTTATAAGCTATATGGAGATATATTTATCGCCCATATCTGCTTACCCTATTTTTATTATGTTACAGATAGTCCGATCTTATATTATGATTTGTATCTGACGGAATTAAACCAAGTTATGTCTGGGTGAGTTACTACTATTATTCAATATGCGTCCTAATCGTCCGATAATATACTATAGATCTTGTAAGGCCTTGTATCTTTTCACACCCAGGCGATCATATAAGCCTGCCCAATGCTAATATACATCTAGATGTACTAATTCAAACAATCTTGGTTTATCTATCTTAAACGTGTAAACCCAGACGATACTTGACCTATTTTCCTTAAGCTTATTATCTCGGCCGATATTGACATATTTTCCTTAAGCATATTATCCCAGTCGATATTGACCTATTTTCCTTAAGCATGTCACCCCGGCCGATATTCATGTTTGCTTAATTCTGCTATCTCCTTTCCTTTTTTCACCAGGGACCTACTAAACCTAACCCATATCAGAAAATGTTTTTGAAAATAAGAAAAATTTGAAAATAATTGTGAAATTACTTTGCTAATCTTAGATTTTCTTTAGCAAAGTGTCAAAACCCTAAAGTCCAAGCATGAGTAACTAAAACAATTTATCACTTAATACCCAAGGGCACATGTCTAACCATTAGCTATTAATTGTTTTACCTAGTGGGCAACAACTTTCACTTTCCCAACTTCTTCCTCCTCCTTCCCCGATCTCCCTCTCTTCTTTGTTCTCTCTCGCGGACGATCGACGTCGACGGGAGCAAGGCTTCAGCTCCGGCTATCTTCCTTCTGTCGGCATCGATCCTTTAGCTCAGATCCAGTCGAAGCCTTCTCCTTCTCGCTCTAATCTCTCTGTTCTCTCACGGGGATGAATTGACGCCGAGCGTGGACGAACCGACGCCGACGATCGCCGATGTAGATCTATTTCCGGAGCATCAAGGGTGAGCTATCTTGTTCTTCCTTGATTTCCTGTAAGCCTCAGCGCCAAATCTTCCCTCGATTCCTCCTCTTCCTTTGGTGGCGTTGTGCCCTAGCGGAATATTGAAGGTAAGAGATCTACCTAGGTTATGATTTGAGGTAGGTGAATTGTTTAGCTATGGATTTGATCCGTGATCTCCAATCTTTTGATTGATCAGTCTTCTTTTTGCTTAATCCCGACCACTACATCCCTGTCAACAGATTGAAGAGGAGGTAAGATGAGTAGATTGTTTCTTGGACTTAATTGGTGATAGGTTTGTGTTGAGATCTGATCTCTTTTTGATCTGATTAATTCCAGGGAGGTTTGTTCTATTTGTTGTGTGATGTGGGGTTGTCTTTGTTCCGGCAGCACTCCTTCCAGCAGCTCCTCTTTGGCTGCGGATCAATAGCAGAGGTTGGAGATTGAGGTAAAGTGTAGGGTGATTGATTCATTAGCTGATACTCGATGTGTAGATTTATGTATGATTTGGATTACATGATTACTAGATGGTTAGTGATTATGTTTAGATTTATTTGGTTATATTAATCTAATGGAATAATTAGGGTTAAGGTAATTAACCCTAGTCAACCGTTGGATTTCTAATCTAATGGGAGATTAGGGATTAGATAACTAATCCTAATTGATCGTTAGATTTAATTAGATAGGATAAGGTTGTGTGATTAGGGTTTTGCCCTAATTTAGTTTTAGGGATTTTATTTAGCTATTCATTTAGATTTAGCTAAATAAAATATATATATATTTGACACAGGACTCTGGTTCGAGACAGGCATCTCGGCGTTGGATTTTGCATGATACTACCTGCTATTTGAGGCGGGTACCCTTTGACTTATCTCTTGATAGTGTCTTATGATATGTGTAGTTTATATATACTTACTAGTGTTGGTAGTTAGTACTTCCCTGGTTTAGTTTAGTTGATACCTGATACATGCTTCTATTGTTAACTGTTATACATTAGTCTGGCATATTTTTCTTTCTGGCTATGTTTATTGGTGTTCATAGAGACAGAGGTATTTATTGTGCTTCCCTCTATACTGGATTAGTTGATAGATATGTTGGATATGTGATGTTGGATTCATGTTGTTTGTTATCCTTGTTATATGTGTTTATATTTTTGGCACACACATATACGGAGGAGGCTATATTCAGGTATGACATACTGTAGCCGCATGCACCATATTGCATGATTGCATGCTGGGCGATTGACGACTCCATTATTGTTGAGCTCGTTGGCTGGCTACATGGACCTCTTCACACGTGACCACTGCATGGGTAGTGGCACAGCACTTAGGGTGTTTATGGTAGGTTGCTCGGTGGTGCACCGCCGGGGTGCTCATGGGTAGCACGTCGGGGTCCCTCCCCGTCATTGCGTACCGGGAGATGAGAGTGTTATGCTCCCTCACTCTGATTTGAGGTAGGAGGATAGGTGTACTCCGACAGCATCTCGTCCACTCGGTCACTCTTCAGGGGTAGTGACGGCAGAGTGCACGGTGTCACAGCCCTACCCACTCGGTCTCACCATTGTGTGTGAGATGGCTGATTGGCGTCAGGGGTGACCATGCCATATTGCATCATATGCATATATTGCATTTATTGTGATTATTGCATATTGGATGATGCACTTGGGTGACTGCATATAATTGACATGCATACAGGATACATGCTTATTTGCTCTGACTATCTTTGTCTGTGTATGTCCACAGTCATTTGCCCGAGCCTCGCAGGTGAGTACAGTTTATTTCAATATTGCATTTCTTATTATTCTTGCAGTAGACTGTATTACATGTCTATTGTTGGTTACTGCAGTTTATTCAGTTATGTATACTTGTTTAATGTTAGGAGACTGTACTATATGTTGTACCGTTAGGATACTGTACCGTAGGATTGTTGCTGGTAGTTATATGTTGATGTACATATCTATTGGATTACCTGCTGAGTTCTTTGGACTCACACCGTTATATTACTACCTTTCAGGTTGATGCCGTCGGGAGATATTCCAGTCGCTAGCCCCCTTTATCGCGAGGATTTCCTGTTGTCGGGATATGTTTTGCTTTTTCATCTTATATACTCGTGATGTGGGTTTTGTATTGTGGACTTTATATCGAACACTTGGGTTTACTACTTTTGGTTTTCCGCTGCGGATATTTTCATTACTTCATAGACTTCGTTTCTTTGTTGTAGTGGAATAGGAGGTTTTACATATATCTACGATGATTTTATATCGTCTTCCTTTATATAACTGCGTCGATTGTTCATATTATATCTGTGTGGAATGTTGAATATAACTGCATAGATTGTTTACTATTTGTGTGTATTATTCCGGACATGTGGGCCGATGGTTGAGATTTATGTATTCTGGATTCATATTGTCACCTGTACAGGGGAGATGCTGCCGAAATTTTTCTGGCAGGGACTACCTGGGGCGTGACACCTATCCACTGAACTTAGTACAAAACCTTGGTCTAACTAGTTAGGATCTGTAAGGGGTAGCTTCAGTCAGTTTCACTTAGCCAAATGCACCAGGTTTGTAACGCCCGCCCCTCCACTACTACTAAAGAAGGGACGGGGTTACTTACTACTGAAAACATACATACATGTATATGCATATGAACACATGGTAGCGGAAGTGGGTTGTCTAAAATTTCATTTGCTCATATGCATATAGACTAAACATGACATGTGAACCATATAATAACCTAGTAAACATGTTTAACATACTAATCCTTCAAACATAACATATAACTTGATTTATCATCAACTACTTAACATAATTCATGATCTCATAAGCATACCAACATGAATAATAAAACATAAGAGCATAATCTATCCATGCTAGTCCAAGTGGTTATCAAACATATAGTTAAATATGGTCCACATAAAAGGTCAAAACATAAATATAAATTCTGAAACACAAGGATCTATTCCACCAGGCCACTCTCACACACATTATTGCCCTTCCTGCTGCTCCTCTTAGCTTAGCCACTCTTTTCCTTTTTATGCAGTACAAGGAAACATGAAACTATAAGCACATAGGCTTAGTAAGTCTCTTTCCTACTCACAAAAACCACAACTCATGCGTAAACATAAAATCTTATCATAGCATGTGAGAGCATAAACACAAAATCATATCATATCATGTGAGAGCATAAACATCAAAATCATATCATATCATGTGAGAGCATAAACATAAAATCATGTCATATCATATGAGAGCATAAACATAAAAATCATATCATATCATGTGAGAGCATAAACATAAAATCATATCATATCATATGAGAGCATAAACATAAAAATCATATCATATCATGTGAGAGTATAACATGAAATCATATCATATCATGTGAAAGCATAATCTTAAAATGGTAACATGATCATATAAATATCATAGACATATTTTCAAGAGCATCTTAAATAATCATAAGAAAAATCATATAACATGAACTTGTAGATACGAGATGTTCTTTTGAAAACATGTATCATGAAATGAATGTATATGCAAGATGCCCTTTTGAAAACATATATCATATACATACTTAAACATAATCTCAACATGAGGGTCCGGCTTGTGCCACATGCATACATAAATGCGCGCATCCTAAATAGATCCAAGGTAGCTAATCTTGAATCTACTAGGAACTAGGCCCGTTTCATAGACCATCGACCTAGGGGCAACTTAGGAGCCCATCCCTTTTACTAGGCCCGTTTCATAGACCATCGACCTAGGGGCGCTTATGGAGCCCACCCTTGGTACAAGCCATACAAAAGTAAAATAGCATATCATGTTTCTTATCATATCATACATATCATGTTCTTGTCATATCTTGGCTTATCATGTTCTTGTCTTATCATGGAGAGTGCTCTTGATCCCAACTTAAGGGAAACATCTCTTAGGCTTTTCATCTTACATAAGCCTTTCATAAACATATCATGTACTTGTCATATCATGTAACATAGCGTGTTCTTATCATATCATAAAACATAGCATGTTCTTAGCATATCATGAAACATAGCATGTTCTTAGCATATCATGAAGCATAGCATGTTCTTGTCATATCATAGCATAGCATACATAACATAAAGTATAACCTAAGGAATCATAACATGATGGCATGTGTGTACATAACATAAAGCATATCATAACATAAAAGTTCATACCATATCATGTAGAATCATTATCATGCATGGTTAGGGTTTTGAACTTCCTACAAACCCTAAAACCTAACTTGGCCGAACCATCAAAAGCATGAATCCTAGGTTTTATGCAACATAAAACATGGAAATCAAATACCTAAGTTCTCATAACATTTAGTATAACAAGTGAGTCCCTTAGGAACCCTAGGTAGCTTCCTAACCTAATTCCCTTGTCTTGGCTGAAACTTGTGAGCATGCTTCTTGGGTTTTCAAGTAACATAAAACATGGAAATTAAATACTTGAGTTCTTATAATACTTGACATAGCATGTAAGAGCTTTAGAGACCCTAGTTAGCTTTTTAACCTAATCCTTTCTCTCTTTTTTTCTTCTTGGCCGAACCCTAGTAGCATGGTTCAAAATCTTAAACTAACATCATATAGTGGGTGACATATAATGAGGATTCATAAACAAGCATAATTAGATTCTAAGACTTCCTCTAATTCCTTTATTCCTTCTTGGCCGAAACCTTATGAGCATGGTTTTATATCTTTAAGCAACATGAAGCATGAAAACTTTAATCTAATATCATGTAGTGAGTTACAAATCATAAGGGATCATAAACAAGCATAGTTTTCATTTAAACTTTTTCCTAAACATTTTTATCTTTTCATGGATGAATCCCTAAAGAGCAAGGTTCCAAGATCTAAGCAACATCAAACATGAAAAACCTTAACCTAACATCATGTAGTGAGTTACAAATCATAAAGGGATCATAAACAAGCATAGTTTTCATTTAAAACTTTCTCTAACCATCCTTATCTTTTCATGGCCGAAACTTCAAAAGCAAAGTTCCAAGATTTAAGCAACATCAAACATTAAAACCTTAACCTAACATCATGTAGTGAGTTACAATTCATAAGGGATCATAAACAAGCATAGTTTTCATTTAAACTTTCTCTAACCATCCTTATCTTTTCATGGCCAAAACTTCAAGGAGCAAAGTTCCAAGATTTAAGCAACATCAAACATTAAAACCTTAACCTAACATCATGTAGTGAGTTACAAATCATAAAGGGATCATAAACAAGCATGGTTTACATCATAACTTTCCCTAACCTCTTTATTCTTTTTATAGCCGAAACTTAAGAAACAAAGTTCCATCCTAAGTTTTTCAAAACATTAAAACATAGAAGGCTACTTGTACTGCAGGTGAGGGGGATACTTACATCCTCTCGCTTGATTCTCTAAGAAGATGACCTTGCCTTGTGATATTTTTCTTTAGAGAGGACTCTTGGCTTGAATTCGGCACAAAGGAGGGAGAGAGCTTAGGTTCGGTGGGGAGAGGAAGGAGGAGGAAGAAGAGGGAAGAACAGAAAAATGAATTTTCCATTCTCTTTCTCCTTTTATTCCAAATGAGAGGAAGAAGGAAAAATGAACTTTTCCTCCCCTTTTCTTTTACTCATCCTAAATGAAGGGAGAAAGCAAACCCTCTTTTCATTGGAAGAAGAAGAAGAAAACTTGAACTTCTCCTTCTTAGTGAAGAGAGCCTTCACTTTCCTTACCTTTAACTATCTTGTCCCTTTCCTTTCTAACAGCACACCCCTGCTGGGGCTACTGGTTATGACATAGAACTACTTACTAAGAGATCCAAGATTCAAACCTTGGTCATGTCTCTTTTTGGTTCTATTTTTCTTTTATTTTTGGAAATATTCACATAAGGCTTATTCTAATCATGCAACAATTCTCATAAAATAACTTAGGGATCCTATGGGTGTTACAAGGTTGAAGTCATATCCTCCTAGACATGCATAGACTAAGCTTCCCTGACGTACTATCATCCAAAACTTCACCAGTACTACAGGTCAAGTTAAACTGTTGTCCCTTTTTATTCTAATCCTAATTACCATGCCGGGTAAGTTACTTTTGGTTACCCTTGAAGGTGTCAGCTATTCTGGAGCCTCCCTCTACATTTTTTATTTTTGTATATTTTTATTTATCTTTATAAATTAGATTTGTGTTATATTCCTCTAATCGTTTATCTTTTAATCGAAATATTTTTTCTATTTGCTCCCCCTAGATCATAGCCTCGATATGGTCTATCAAGGTAATGTACTTGATCTTTGGGAACCCAATATTGACCAAGTTCAACTTGATTTACCATGTTAGACTTGGGTACTCTTGCTTAGACTATCTTACTATTTGGTCTATTAATAAGTGATAAATAGGACCGAAATTTCTGTTTTGCTTTAAATCCTAGTCCGGATCGATTGTATATGGTTTTTTATTTTCCAAGAATCAAGTCAAGATTCTTGGAACCTAGTGTAAACCGTTTCAATGCAATCTTCAAATCCTTTATTTGAATTTTCAGGCTGGAATTCTCTTCCTCAAGCTTTTGAACTTAAGTTGAGGTTCCGGTCTAAACAGATTCAGTCAAGGATTCGGTATTAGTCGCTTCTTTAGGGAATGTTACTTCCTTTAGAAGTGACTTGATCCGAACATTGGACTTAGCTACTTTACGTATTAAGTAATTAATTAACTTATAAAGACGATTCGTACTTACAGAGGGGTTTGGCCCTTCGGAAATAGATACGGATCCGTGGCTCTTCTCGGACTCGGCTTCCGATTCATCCTCGCTTCTAGATTCATTGGTGTAGTCCCGGGCTACCAAAGCGAGAAAACTTGCCTGCTTAAGTTCTTCATTGATGGATTCCTCGGAAGAAGATTCGTCCCAAGTCACCTTCAGGGCCTTCTTTCTTCTTGGCTTTTTCGGATCTTTCTGGTTCGGGCAGCTCGCCTTGATGTGCCCCTTCTAATTGCACCCGTAGCACGTGACCTCATATTTCACCTTTGAGCTTAGTTGAGCTTCTTTGGATTGGATGACCTTTCTGACATCCTTTTTGTTGAATCCCTTCTTTTTATAGAGTTTCTTCACCAGGTTGACAAGCTCGGTCGTGAGCTCGTCGTCGTCGTCTGATTCTGGTTCTTCTTCTGACTCTAGTTCGGTCCTCCATTTTGATTTTGAATCACGCGCTCTGCCTGTACCTACAACCAAAGCAAACCCTTTCTCGACAGGGCTTGCGTTAATCTGCTCATGCAACTCAAATTCAGAGAATAACTTATCTAGTTTAATAGAGGAAAGGTCCTTAGACACCTTATAAGCATCTACAATTGATGCCCACAAGGTGTTCCTCGAAAAAGCATTCAGAGAGTACCTGATTATGTCCCGGTTCTCCACTCTTTGTCCGATCACATGAAGCCCGTTGAGGAGATCCTAGATCCGGGCGTGGAGTTGGGTAGTCGTCTCACCTTCCTGCAGTTTAATATTGTACAGTGTTAGTTAGAGCCCTAGAGCCAATCATATGATGATTGTTGTATGGACTCATTATATCATATTCCTATGTATATAAAGGCATTTGTTTTGGTTACTATACTTACTTGTATTGGTGTCAAATAACTAAGTATAATAGCGTCCTTGAGTAAAAGGTTCTTATCTATATCAATCGATTGGTTGAATCGATAGTGAGATGATATAGAGAACACTACTCTTAATCATTCCTAGTCAAGTATTAACATTCAGGGACAAAGTTAATACGACGAGACAAGCATGTAGGTCAACTTGATAACTTGATCTCACAAGTCATGGATATAGAGATATCAAGTTGACACATGGGTATGCATTGGAGAATGTATACTGAATGGCTCACCATGAGAAAGTATCATGGATCATTATATGAGTGTCATATACTTTCTCATTGGGCTATTAGTATGACTATTAGTCTTTGGACCTGAAGTCACCATGGTTCCTTACATAAGGAATTGCATACTTTGGCTTCGTCAAACGTCACCCGTAACTGGGTGGACTATAAAGGTGATTACTGGGTATGTAACAAATTATGCGGAGAGATGTGAGTGGTGTAGATGGGATCTATCCCTCCTATATAACGGGAGTGACATCGTTATTCTTGATAGAGTGAGACCACTAAGTGCATGGTCATGCCCAAATGAATCAATATGAGATATTGAGCTCATTTGATTATAGTGAGTCTACTTGGAGTTCAAGATTTAGATTGATCAGAGGATGACACCGTCTATGCCTCAAATTTATCAATCTAGATGTCAAGGATAGAAGGACATTTGCCATATATTATGAAGAGTCACAATTAGTAGTCACAAAGGTGATGTTGGATCTCAACATTCTTGTAACTTGGGTAGTAATGATGTGTTGCTAAATACCGCTCATTACTTATTCTTCTAAATGGGTTTAGGAGCATTGTCAACGTTACAAGAACCTATAGGGTCAAACACAAAGGTCAATTAGATAGAGATTAGGTTTATTTGATGAACCAAGAGGATTATGTCCATGTGATGAACCAAGTTAGATTAAGAGTAATCCAAATTAGACTAATTGAGTTGGATTCATTTGATTCATGTGTTGAATGAATCTAATTTAAATTATGACTCATAATTTAATTCAATGAATATAGATTCATTAAATTAAGTTGGCTTGAATCAAATGGTTGGATTTAATCAACCATGGGAGGTAAGAGGTCAAGTTTGACTTGACTTGAGAAGAAAGATTAAGAGTCAAATTTGACTTGACCTTGACTTGACCATATGCCTTCATTAGATGACTTGGCATAAGGGTTGGCCAATAATGATGTGCCACATCATCAAGACTACTTCATGGTATGCCACCTCATGAGGGAGACTAAGAGTTGTGACCCTTGGTATCTCATGGAGGTTACAAACCACCATGAAGTAGTCGGCCACTTAAAAGGTGAAATTAGTGCATTTGTGTGTTAATTCAAGGCAATTGATTTTCATCTTCTTCCTCCTCTCTTCTTGTTCTCTCTCGCTTCCACTTTGGCCGAAACCTCCTTGAGTGCTAGCACAATTAAGAGGTTTTTCTCCACCTAATTGTTCGTGTGGATACACATAGAGGGGTGTTCACTTGACACCCTTGAGATCCGGCATCTTCTTGGACGAGTGGGATAAGTGAAGGGTTTCGCATCAAAGGTATAAATCTCTACTATGTAGATCTAGAGTAGATCTAGGTTAGAAAACATGTACACAAAATTTTTATCTTCGCACGAATCCAGTGGCATGGGACTTTGGGGTTTTCGCAACGCAAAAAGCGGTTTTTGTGGCTCAAAAGTCCCAACATATAGTTTATTAAGTATCAAATCCCTTTTACTTACCTTGGTGTCGGGCGTCCACTCGTGAAGCTCGATCAGCTTCTCCCACAGTTCCTTTGCGCTTGAGAACGGGCCAACTTGATTGAGTTCCTCCTTTGTTAGTCCACACTGGAGGGTGCAAGTTGCTCTGACATTTGCTTCCACTTTCTTGATTAATGTTGGATCCCAGTTTTCGCAGGGTGTGGGTTTACCGTCTCCGTCAGTCGGTAGTTCAAATCCAGTCTTGACGATCATCCACATCTCAAACTAGATCTTCAGGAAAGTCTCCATTCTGCCCTTCCAGTAACCGAAATCTTCTCCGGTGAAGAGCGGGGGACGGATAGTGTTGTAGCCTTCTTGTTGGGCCATTTAGAGGATATGCACAAGAAAAATAAGCAAACAAAAGAAATATCCCAGGACTTGATCCTGGATTAGTAGTGTGGGATGTATTATAAAAGAAAAGCGAACTTGAGTGGTGTTTGATGTGTGTAGATTGTATACACTTGTTTAGCATGTTTTGACGCACATTCACGTACTTCGAGCATGCTTTATCTATGTATTTTCGTACTTCTAGCTTTCTTTTCAGCATATTTACTCTTTTTGTTCGGAGATCTACTTTTTGGGCATTTTCTGTATACAGGAGTCAATTTTGGAGAAGATTTGATGCTTGAACGAAGAAGGAAGGCACAAGCCCTGTGTGCCACACGGCCATGACATGGGGGGTTGCCTAGGCCGTGTGGTGATCACCACCCGTGTGGCTGCAGCAGAGAAGGAAAAAGCCATGGCCGTGTGAGCATCACACGGTTGTGCCAGGTTTGAAGCCAAGAAGGTTCATGGTCGTGTGCACCACACTGCCTCGCAAGCCATCCAGAACTGAAGCTGTACACGACCATGTAGATCTACACAACCGTGTAGCATTTCTAGAGCCCAAGAATGCCTTGGCCGTGTGCACCACACGGCCATGCAGGAGCTCCAGAGCTGGAGGCAGTGCAGGCCGTGTAGATCTACACAGTCATGCAATGGGAGCAATGGCCGATGCATGCCACGGCCATGTACACCGCACGGCCGTGTGAGATAGGCAGTGAGGGGAGTGAGCAAGGGTGTGTGAGCTTCACAAGGTCGTGTCTCGAGGTCGTGTGGTGCCCAAATCCCCCTTCTATATAAGCCCTTCTTCTTCATTTGAAAGGGGATCTTCTCCCTTTTGGGAGGGAGCGAGATTTGGGCGATTTCTCCACCATCTTGGAGGGATTTCCGACGATTCAAGGGTAGATTCTTCAACGCTTCGACTCCGGATTCGAGGATTGGATCAAAAGACCATCCTTCATTGTAGATAAGCTTTCTTTCTCTCATTTCTTGGATTTAGGGATCAAGAATGCTTGTAATATTCTTCTTTTCGATTTTCCTTCCTTGTTCTATGGATTAGATCTCTTGTTCTAGGATGGAGGGAGTATTTGTAATGAAGATTTGATGTAAAACTCTTGTGGATTTGTCAATTTCCTATTTCTATGATCTTGTCCTGTTTGTATCCATTCTTTCTTGTGTGTAATGTTGTGATTAGGGCTTAATTACCATATTTGATTGAATGTTTGAATATCTTGTGGATCTTATAAAGGTAATTCCTCATTCAATTTTTCGAGGGATGTTCGTGATAAGAACAAGCCCATGTAAGGACGTTTGAGGGGTAATCTTGAAGGTAAAATAAGGTCATTCAAGATAGTAGGATAGATTGCATGCATTAATCTTTATATCTTGATGGGGTTGAGAAGTGATGAATTCTTATGTTGATTATCCGAGGGACGCACGTGACAGGCAAGCCCGTGTAAGGACAACATAGATTCATTCCTAATTGATCACATTTAGATATATTTCAGTCTTAGGCCGGTTGTCTATTGCAAGAGAGAACCGACAACCTTCTACAAATGAGGGACAATTGAGGAATAAGATTTGGTAGACCATTTACATTGAAGAATATTACAAAGAAACCAAAACTCCTAGAACATACCTTTATCATAGCCCTTATTCTTGTTTCTTATCCTTTAGTTTCTATTGTCTACTTTTCATAGTTGCACTTAGCTTTGATAAACCAATTGATCGGTTATTTATCTAACTCGCGTTGAGATATCTTTAGTACTTATACTAGTCCCTATGGATACGATATCTTTTATTATTACTTACGACATTTTCGTACACTTGCAGAATGTCAACAGTGTTGCACCAACTTCGAGCAGAAATCGACTCAATCAAAAAAAATAGATTGGAATATAGCAACAGTACTAATTCCAATTGACTCCGAAAATTGAAAAACACCAAAAAAAACTTGCTTGATTGGTGGTTGCATCAAATCAAAGCTACCCCACTCTGATACCAATTGTTGGATCGAGACTGCGCTAGAGGGCGGGGGGGGTTGGGGGGGGGGGGGGGGGGGGAATAGCGCTCGTGGCTAATCCGTTTACGATTTAAAACATTATCAAAG
Source organism: Zingiber officinale (assembly GCF_018446385.1). Lineage (NCBI taxonomy): Eukaryota > Viridiplantae > Streptophyta > Magnoliopsida > Zingiberales > Zingiberaceae > Zingiber > Zingiber officinale. The sequence continues at coordinate 166,479 of NC_055997.1, read as the reverse complement.
AAACGCAGCGGAATAAAATAAAAGACACAAGCTACTTACTTGGTTCGGAGCCTGTGGCGACTCTTACTCCAAGGCCCACGCTCGTTGAGCGTTTACGTTGTGCAACAACTATAATTTTGTTAAAGTGTTTACAAAATGAAGTACAATAATCAAAAGGACAAATAAATATACCAACGACAATAGAAAATTGAAGATTCTGAGCTCCGGGTCGTCGACGTCAAGTTGCGGCTTCGTCGGAATGTTTCGTTAGCAGCTCGTTGCACAAGGATTGCTTAGTAGGTTGTATATGTGCTGCTGCCTCGAGACTGCCTTTTATTGGCTGTTGAGGGTGCCTCCAATGCCCCATGGAGGCGCCTCCAACATGAAATCTGATCCCGAGTTGACCGCTGCGATTAAGCCTTCGTCGTTACCTCTTATCCGCCTGAGGGCGCCTCCAATGCCCCATGGAGGCTCCTCCAAGAAGCAGTCCAAGGCACCTCCACTATCTTCTAAGGCGCCTCCGAGCTCACTGCACAGACAACTCCAGCCTTGTACCCGAGGCGCCTCCAAGCTCCACGGAGGCGCCTCGGACACTGTTCATCCGAGACTTAATTTGTTCCTTTTGTACCTACAAGACATGTTAGTCCCAAAATAATCACATACCCTGCAAGACAAAGTTAGAACAGATATAAATATGATAAACAAGTAATTGATAGTCATCGGACGGTCCGGGTCTGACTTCGAATTTCCTACCGAAAATCCTAGGTCAACCCGATGCCTACTGTTCCCTCTGTGGGGAACGCGTCCTCACCTACTCCCCTCAGGAGAGATTACCTGATGTCATTTTGGTCCTCCAGACCGACTGGACTTTTTGCCTAAGGTTACCACCCCCTAAGACCTAGGGTTACCACCCCCTAAGACCTAAGGTTACCACCCCCCCCCCCTTAAGTTTTCTTCTCCACCTAGGGTTACCACCCCCTAGGACCTAAGGTTACCCCTCCCCTAGGATTTCTCCTCCACCTAGGGTTACCACCCCCTAGGACTTAAGGTTATCCCCCCCCTTAGGATTTCTCCTTCACCCCTAGGGTTACCACCCCCTAGGATTTTTCTCTTGCCTAACCGCAGTTAGGACTTTCCTGTAAACCTGTTTAGGCTCATTAGATAACAAGGGATCTTAACTTTGAATCCCTTTACCATTATCAAAATTTAGGTTCGATCGTCGGATGCTTCCCGCACCAACAAGAAGTGCATGAGGTATGGTTATTCTTTCAAAATTGAGTTCCATTATCAATTTTTTGGCTCTTCTTTCAAATGTCAATGTGAGTTAAAATCTATTCGAGAAGATGAAATCACCGATATGATAGCTTCAAGAGAACTTAAAACTGTCACAGGGGCTAATCAAATTCATATTATACAACGAGCTGGAGCTACTCATTGGAGCTCTCATTTTGCTTCTGTCAATAATTTAATTGATATGTATGATGCAACTTGCATACTTCTTGAAAGAATGATTGATAATGGACTCAATAGTATATGTGGAGAAGCTAAAAGCATTTACAAAGAGATAATGTCATTTGAATTTGTGTTTATCTTGCACCTAATGAATGAAGTTTTGGGAATCTCTAATATTCTTTGTCAAGCATTGCAAATGAAATCTCAAGAAATATTAAATGCAATCAATTTGGTCTCATCAACCAAGACTCTTCTTCAAAAGTTATGAGAAGTTGGATGGGAGAAACTTTTGGAAAGTGTATTGAAGTTTTGTGAAAGGTATAGATTTATTTATTTAACTATTTGTTTTTCATTTTTACATGACATTTATTATATGATGATAATATTTCTTTTCTTTTCTAACTCTCAGCTTAGCCTTGAATCCTATTTATGGGTTTAAATCGTTCAATATTGAGAATATTTATACTCTTGCTCAAATTTTCTGTCCTCAATATTTTACTCGAATTGAGTTAGATGCTTTGAGAAGACAGTTGGAGCACTATAAGTATGCAATGGTTCGTCAGGCAGATTTTTAGAATGTTGCTTCTCTTTCTCAGTTATGTCAAGTATTGTTGAAACTAAAAAATTGGATCCCTTCTTTTTGGTTGATAGATTAATTCTCTTAGTGTTGACTCTTGTAATTTCGATAGTAACTACAGAGAAAGCATTTTCAACAATGAATCTTGTGAAGACATCACTTCGTAATAAGATGGATAATGATTTCTTTACAGATTGTTTGGTTGTTTACATTGAGTGAGAGTTTGTCTATTCAATAGATGTCGAATCCATAATAGATGAGTTTGATGAGAAATTTCGTAGAGTAAAGCATAGTATCAATGAACTTGATTGATTGTATTTCTGGTGCCTTGTAAGGTTATTCTCTTTATACTCTTTTAATCTGTTTTGTTTTTTGAACTATTTGTTTTTATATTTTGTTGAAATATTATTATTATTATTATTATATGAAAGACTTGTTATATAATATGATAATAATTTTTTTATAATGATGATTTATTTTAAATTTAGCCCCTCCCTAAAACAAAATCCTAATTTCACTCATATTTTATATCATAAAAATATTTTTCAAATAGATAAGTTCTTAGCAATAATATTATATATAATAAAATGAATTGATAGTTACTAAATTAAAGATGCCATACGAGCATTTAAAAAAGATTAAAATAATTAGAAATTTTAAGTATTGGCATCTAAAAAATGTTGGAGACAAACAATCTAATGCCGGAGATTTATGGGTATTAGTTGAATTTAAGCTACACTGAATTAAATTCAACTTACAGTCGAAATGACCTGAACGGATAATCTCAGGCTACCAACAGGGGCTGGTAATGGATCGAGAAGCGCTAAAGGGGGTGAATAGCGCTCGTGGCTATTTTTTCAATTTAAAACGTATCGAGTATTAAAACGCAGCGGAAAAGAAAAGAATGAATGCTAACACAAGGTGGTTACTTGGTTCGGAGCCTATGGCGACTCCTACTCCAAGACCCGCGATCGTTGATCGCTTCCGGTGGGCAACAACTAAAATATCAAAAGTTTGGTACAATAAAGAGTTTACAATTAAGTGTACTAAAAATAAATTATATCGACAACAAGATTAGCGAAATTAAAGATCCGGGTCGTCGGGGTGTTTCTACAGCACTTCTGGGCGTCTCTTGAGTAGTAGGATGTAGAAAGGTTGCTTTTAAATTGTATGTTCTGAGTTGCTACTCGAACCCCCCTTATATAGCCTGTCGGAGGTGCCTCAAAGCTCCTTGAGGGTGCCTCTAACGTGCCAAGTCAGCCGTGTGGATCAGCGCTGAACTTTTCTCCTCTAATCCACTTGAAGGCACCTCCATGGCCACTCCAAGGCGCATCCATGCCCAAGGCACCTCCAAGCCCTGGTCCGAGGCGCCTCCAGCTCCTCTTTGTAGCCAGCTGGCACTCTGCACCCGAGGCGCCTCCAAGCTCCATGGAGGCGCCTCGGACACTGTTCATCCAAGGTGTGACTTACTCCTTTGTTCCTGCAAAATGTGTTAGTCCCAAACACATACCCTGCAAAACAAAGTTAGCACATAATAGTCATAAATAAAATATTGACAGTCTTCGGATTATCCGGGTCCGACTTTGGATTTCCTACCGGAAACCCTAGGTCGACCCGATGCCTACTGTTCCCTCTGCGGGGAACGCGTCCTCACCTACTACACTCGGGAGAATTACCTTATGCCAGCACGATCCTCCAGATTGACTGGACTTTTGCTTGGCACTTTATGCTTCCGGACTTTCTGCTAGACGCCCGCTCCCCGACCCGTCCAGTCTTCCACCTGGTTCGCGACATCAGGACTTTTCACCTAGGGTTACCGCCCCCTAGGACTTTTGCCTGAAGCCCTCGACCCGCCAAGACTTTCCGCATAGGGTTACCACCCCCTATGACCTAGGGTTACCACCCCCTAGGGTTTTCCACCTGTCTAGCCGTAGCTAGAACTTTTGCCTAAGTACACTTAGGACTTTCCTGCAATCTCATTCAAACTGTTAAATCACAAAATAACTTAACTTTGAATCCTTTGCCATTATCAAAACACGGGTTCGATCATCAAATGCTTCCCGCACTAACAATCTCCCCCTTTTTGATTATGGCAACTAAAATGTTGGTGCGGGAAGCATCAGACGATCGAATCCAAGTTTTGATAATGGAAAAGGGTTCAAAGTTAAGTAGTGTTGTGATCTAACAAGTTCATGGAGCTTGCAGGAAAGTCCTAAGTGATACTTAGGTAAAAGTCCTAGTTGCGGTTAGGCAGGTGGAAAACCCTAGGGGGTGGTAACCCTATGCGGAAAGTCTTGGCAGGTCGAGAGATTCAGGCAAAAGTCCTAGGGGGGTAACCCTAGGTGGAAAGTCCTGGTGTCGCGAACCAGGTGAAAGATTGGACGGGCCGGGAAGCAGAAGTCCAGCAGAAAGTCCGAAAGCTTCGAACGCTGAGCAAAAGTCCAGTCGAACTAGAGGATCACACTGGCAACAGGTAAATCTCCTTAGTGGAGTAGGTGAGGATGTGTTCCCCGTAGAGGGAACAGTAGGCGTCAGGTTGACCTAGGGTTTCCGATTGGAAATTCGAAGTCAGACCCGGACAGTCCGATGACTGTCGATATCATTTATCATATTTCTGTGCTAACTTTGTTTCGCAGGGTTTTGTGTTTGGGACTAACACATTTTGCAGGAATAAAGGAGCACATTTAACCTCAGATGAACAGTGTCTGAGGTGCGTCCATGGTGCTTGGAGGCGCCTCGGGTGCTAGCCGAAGCCAGCTATCCAGAGACGCTGGAGGCGCCTCGGAGGAAGCTGAAGGCGCCTTGGACCAGGCGTTGGAGGTGCCTTAGAGCAGCTTGGAGGTGCCTTCAATGGGATAAGGTGCGACCAGATCAGAGCTGATCCACGCGTGCGACTCGGCGGCCTGGAGGCGCCTCGGACAGGCTTGGAGGCGCCTCCAGCACTGTTTAAAAGGGGGGTCGAGGCAAAAGTTAAAAACAACAATTCCTAAGTGATCAAGCTACAACGCGCTACCTCAAAAACACCTTGAAGTGCTGCTACAAGTTTCCGACGACCCGGAGCTCCGCTACTTTAAGATTCTATCATCGGTATAAGTTTTCTTTAATTATTGCACTTATTGTAACTTACACTTATACAAACTTTGCGCGATATAGTTGTTGTCCACAGTAAGCGATCAACGATCGCGGGCCTTGGAGTAGGAGTCGCCACAGGCTCCGAACCAAGTAAACGACCTGTGTCTTCTGTGATTGTGTGTTTCTCTTTATTCCACTGCTTTACTACTCGAACGATTTACGATTCTGAAACGCGAAATAGCCACGAGTGCTATTCACCCCCCCCTCTAGCGCTTCTCGATCCAACATAAAATTTAAAGTTAAGTAAAAACTGGCATAAGTAAACAGATGCATAAGTAACAATTTTTAAAGTTTCAGTATAAGCAAGCATAAGTAGCCAATTCAAAACAAAGCTTAAGCTAAAACTTTAAAGTGTAAGGCTCCCCCTTAATTAGAGCTTTCTTTTGAATTTTAATTAAGGCTCCCCCTTAATTAGAGCTTTCTTTTGAATTTTATGCTACTCTCCCCCTTTGCCATATATCAAAATACAAGGAGAGTAAAAGGAGAAACCAGAGTACTTAGGTATATTTGAAACAGATTTTGAAAAAATATTTTGTCATATCTTGAAAAAAAAAAATACTTAGCTTTTTATAAGAAATTGTTAGCTAGAGCCTTAGAGCCAATCATTTGATGATTGTATTTTTGGACTTGTTGTATCATATTCTATATAAATAAAGGCATTTGGTTTTTGGTTATTATACTTACTTGTTTTGGTGTCAAATAAACTAAGTATAATAACGTCCTTGAGTAGAAGGTTCTTACCTATATCAATCGATTGGTTGAATCGATAGTGAGATGATATAGGGAACACTACTATTAATCATTCCTAGTCGAGTATTAACATTCAGGGACAATGTTAATGCAATAAGACTAGCATGTAGGTCAACTCGATGGCTTGATCTTACAAGTCATGGATATAGAGATATCAAGTTGACACATGGGTATACATTAGAGAATATATACTGAATGACCCGCCATGAGAAAGTATCATGGATCGTTATATGAGTGTCATATACTTTCTCATGTGGCTATTAGTATGACTACTAGTCCTTAGACCTGAAGTCACCATGGATCTCTACATAAGGAGTTATGTACTTTGGTTTCGTCAAACGTCACCCGTAACTGGGTGGACTATAAAGGCGATTACTGTTAGTTAGAGCCCTAGAGCCAATCATTTGATGATTGTATGGACTCATTGTATCATATTCTTGTATATTAATAAAGGCATTTGTTTGGTTATTATACTTATTTGTATTAGTGCCAAATAGACTAAGTATAATAGCGTCCTTGTGTAGAAGGTTCATAACTATATCAGTCGATTAGTTGAATCGATAGTGAGATGATATAGGGAACACTACTCTAAATCATTCCTAGTCGAGTATTAACATTCAGGGACAATGTTAATGCAATAAGACTAGCATGTAGGTCAGCTCGATGACTTGATCTCACAAGTCATGGATATAGAGATTGTTAGTGAGAGCCCTAGAGCCAATCATGTGATGGTTACTTTTTGGACTCTTTGTATCATATTCTTGTACATATATTTCTGATATATAAATAAAGGCATATGTGATTATTATACTTGTGTGTATTTGTGCTATATAAATAAGTATAATAATGTCCTAGGGTAGTAGGTTCATATCTATATCAATCGATTAGTTGAATCGATAGTGAGATGATATAGAGAACACTACACTTAATTATTCCTAGTCAAGTATTAACATAGAAGGACAATGTTAATGCATTGAGACTAGCATGTAGGTCAACATGATGACTTGATCTCACAAGTCATGGATATGAGATATCAAGTTGACACATGGGTATACATTGGAGAATGTATACTGAATGACCCGCCATGAGAAAGTATCATGGATCGTTATATGAGTGTCATATACTTTCTCAAGTGACTATTAGTATGACTTTAGTCCGTAGACCTGAAGTCACCATGGTTCCCTACATAAGGAGTTATGTACTTGGTTTCGTCAAACGTCACCCGTAACTGGGTGGACTATAAAGGCGATTACTGGGTATGTAACAAATTATGCGGAGGGATGTGAGTGATGTAGATGGGATCTATCCTCCTATATTACAGGAGTGATATCATAGTCTTGATAGAGTGAGATCACTAAGTGCATGGCCATGCCCAAATAAGGCAATATGTGATATTGCGCTTATTTGATTATAGTGAGTCTACTTGGAGTTCAAGACACTTAGATTGATTGGAGGATGACACGGTATATGCCTCATATAAGATCAATCTAGATATCAAGGATAGAAGGACAATGTCACATATTGTGAGAGTCACAATTATTAGTCATATTGGTGATGTTGGATCTCAACATTCTTGTAACTTGGGTAGCAATGATGTGTTGCTAGATACCTCTCATTGCTTATGTCCCTAATTGGATTTAGGGACATTGCCAACGTTGACAAGAACCTATAGGGTCACACACATAGAGCAATAGATGGAGACTAGTTCATATGATGAACCAAGAGGAAAGATGAAGTCAAGTTTGACTTGGCTAAATATGGAAAGTCTATAAAAGGCAAGTTTGACTTGACCTAAATCCACAAGTTTGACTTGACTATGAGTTAGACTCAAGTATGATCCAAATGTTGGATAAATCAATTAAGGGAGTTAATTTGGTCATGTTTGACTTTGGCCAAATTAGGAAGGTTGAAAGTCAATATTGACATGACTTGGATGCCACCACATTTGATGAGGTGGCATGGGAGAACCAATGGGGATGCTACACATCACCATGCCACCTCATGCTTGCCACCTCATGGGAGGTTACCCATGAGTGGCCGGCCACATTAAGGGGGCAATTAAGAGCATTAATTGCCCACTTAATGACATTTATGTGGCCGGCCACATGATATGGTGGATTGATTGAATTTTTGAATTCAATTCTTTTTGATTCTTCCTCTTCCTTGGTGCTCTCGGTAACTTCTCCCTCTCTTCCTCCTCTTCTTGGCCGAAAACCACATAGGTGCTAGCACACCTTGTTTCGGTCATCTTCTCCACCTAATTGCTTGTGTGGACACATATAGAGGGGCTCTACTTTGTGCCCTCTAGATCCAACTTCAACCTTGGTTGAGCGGGATAAGCGAAGGGCACGCATCAAAGGTAGTTTTTCTTTAAACTATAGATCTAGGAGTAGATCTAACATATTCGGGTATTAAGCATGATATAAATACGTGGAATTTTTCGAATCGGATTTTTCTTTGCACGAGATCCTTGGCTAGGGTGTTTCGGGGTTTCCGCGACGTCGAAAAATCTAACAATGGTATCAGAGCCATCGTGCGAAGCACGTATTTATTTTTTTTCTGTATTAGATACAAAATTTAGATGCTTTTAAGTTTCTGTGATTTTTCTAAATTTTAGGAATTTTTGGGTATTTTTCTCGTAGAGGCGAAAGAACGAGTGCGAAGCACTTGTACACTTTTGTCACCGAGAAAAATTTCTCCGAAACGGCAAGTTTCACCCAAATAGATTTTGGGACAGCGGGTAAGGGCGCTGTATAATCGCAAGAGGACACTCGCGAAGGTTATTTCGCGAATAGGGGCGCTGCCCCTAACCCCGCAAGGGGCCTTGTCCCGCGATTACGCCCGAAACCCGCTTAGCGGGACCGCCGTGGAGAAGGGACTCAAAAAATTCAGAAAAATCAGTAGAAAAATTTTAAATAAAAAAAAATACACAATTCTGAATTATGTACAGTATGTGTTGGTCATGGCCCAAGTCCCAAAATTTTTATGAAAAATTATGCGTGTAATTCATAATACGGCCTGCGTGCCGTCATGTGTTGTGTGTGCTGTATTGTGGATGCGACCTGCGTGTTGCCTTTTTCCATTATTTTATTTCTGTAAAAATTAGTTTTAAGACTCGAATGTAACTCGAGTATAAATTTTGTAATGTACAAAATTTGAAGATGACGAAATTCCGGAGAAGACGGACTCGCGGGAGCATGCCGGCAACACATGGGGATCGGAAGGAGGAGCTTGGAGAAGCTGCCACCTAGACCCTAGGATGACCATTGGATCTTCTCTTTGGCTAGAGAGGATCCTAGTAGGGCCATGACCAATCACATAATTTAAATGTATATATTTTATTTTTGCTTATGTGTATGTGATGCATGTTTGTGTAGAATAGAATATGCATGAGTGTATGTGATGCACATGTGATGTGGGAACCACATCTTGATGTGCACAATACACATTTAGGATTTAAATTAGATTTAATTTACGCCTAAATATGATGCACATCGTCGATTAGATTAGATCTAAATCGAAATCAACTCGTAAACGCCTACCGGGCCATGATACCCATCACTACCTCGATCATATGCGATTGTCGTATCTGCCAAAGCAGAGCAACGCATTTAATCTTGGTAGGATGCGGAGGGACAACCTTGGTCCCGCCTATCACGCTCGGGTTAGATTGAGCTCAATTAGATTGAGTAGCTAGCAAAGCTCAATTGGATCGAGTGAAGCTATAGGCGTATTCCAATAGTTGGAAAGGTAGGACAAGATCACGTTTATAAATAATCTTGGGCGATTTAGCCAAAGCTAACTCAAGATTATTTGTAAAAGTTAAATCTTGATCCTATAAACAAGAGTTGCATGGAGATGTAATTGGTAATTAGCTACCTACCGATCATACTAGGTCTTGGGCGATTCAGCCAAAGCTGACTCAAGATGTAGTATGATGTGGATCTTGTCCCACAAAATTCAGTGGGAGCATCATTTAATTAAAGGCCTAATTAGATGATAGAATATGATATTGATTCTCTGCATGTTTAATATGTTGTAGATTGCCATGTCACCAAACGCGAACACTCTCTCCCTACGATCTGTCCTTGAGAAGGACAAGCTCACAGGAGCTAACTTCCTGGACTGGTACAGGAACCTGAGGATAGTCCTCATGCAGGAACGTAAGCTGTACGTTCTGGAGCAAGCAGTTCCTGAAGCACCACCAGCCTCTGCCGCTCGTAGCATTAAGGATGCTCATCAGAAGCATCAAGACGATGCGTTAGACGTGTCGTGCCTAATGCTATGCTGCATGTCCTCTGAGCTTCAGAAGCAACACGAGAACATGAATGCCTTTGATATGATTGGCCATCTTAAGCAATTATATCAAGGGCAAGCCAGGCATGAGAGGTTTGAAGTGACTCAGGCCCTCTTTTCATGTAAGATGAAAGAGGGAACCCCTGTAGGAACTCACGTACTCAAGATGATTGGGTACGTCGAGAACCTAGAGAGGTTGGGGTTCCCATTGGGCCAAGAGCTGGCCACTGACTTGATCCTGCAATCGTTGCCAGCAAGTTACCGTCAATTCGTCATGAACTATAACATGAACGAATTAGACAAACCACTGCCCGAGATGCTCAACATGTTGAGAACTGCTGAGCCCAATCTCACCACTACCAAGACCAGTACCGTCCTGATGGTACAAAAGGGCAAGGGTAAGGGCAAGTGGAAGCCCAAGGGTAAGGGTAAGACCCAGACCAAGGGCAAAGCCAGCTCTTCAGCACTCAAACCCAAGGGCGGGGTGCAAAAGGATGCTACCTGCTTCCACTGTGGTCAGACAGGGCACTGGAAGAGGAACTGCAAGATCTACCTGGAGGATCTTAAGAAGAAAAGAAGCGAGGCTTCTACTTCAGGTATAAATGTTATAGAAGTCAACCTTTCTATTTCTACATCATGGGTATTAGATACTGGATGTGCATCTCACATTTGTACTAATGTGCAGGCGCTGAGAAGTAGCAGGGCATTGGCAAAGGGCGAGGTGGACCTACGAGTAGGCAATGGAGCAAGGGTTGCTGCTGTTGCTGTAGGAACATATTTTCTATCTCTGCCCGCTGGGCTTGTATTGGAACTAGATAATTGTTGTTATGTCCCTGCACTAACAAAGAATATTATTTCAGTTTCCTGTTTAGATAATAAAGGTTTTTCATTCATAATAAAGGACAAATGTTGTTCTGTTTATTTGAAAGATATGTTCTATTGTAGTGCACATCTGATGAATGGCCTCTATATTCTAGATTTAGAGAGCCCTATCTATAACGTGAGTACCAAGAGGTTGAGATCAAATGAGTTGAACCCAACCTATCTCTGGCATTGCCGCCTAGGCCACATAAACGAGAGTCGCTTGTCCCAGCTCCATAAGGATGGTTTGCTGGACTCATTTGATTTTGAATCATATGAGACATGTGAGTCATGCCTTCTAGGCAAGATGACTAAGACTCCCTTTAGTGGACATAGCGAGAGAGCGACAGACTTGCTAGGACTCATACATAGTGATGTATGTGGCCCTTTCAATATCGCTGCTCGGGGTGGTTATAGGTACTTTATCACATTTACTGACGACTTCAGTAGATATGGTTATGTGTACTTGATGACACATAAGTCTGAATCCTTTGAAAAGTTCAAGGAATTCAGAAATGAAGTACAAAACCAGCTCGGCAAAAGTATTAAGATACTTCGATCAGATCGAGGTGGAGAATACTTAAGCCATGAGTTTAGTGACTATCTAGCAGAGTGTGAGATTCTATCCCAACTCACTCCTCCTGGAACACCACAGTGGAATGGTGTATCTGAAAGGAGGAATCGTACCTTATTAGATATGGTACGATCTATGATGAGTCACGCAGATCTTCCTATATCCTTTTGGGGATATGCTCTGGACACGGCAGCGTTCACACTTAACCGTGTTCCATCAAAGGCGGTCATGAAGACACCATATACGATATGGACTGGGAGGAGTCCCAAGATGTCTTTTATGAGGGTTTGGGGTTGTGAGGCTTACGTTAGACGTCAAGTCTCAGACAAACTAGGACCCAAATCTGATAAGTGTTATTTTATAGGATATCCCAAGGAAACTAAGGGATATTACTTCTACATTCCTAGTCAGCACAAAGTGTTTGTTGCTAAGACTGGGGTCTTTCTAGAAAGGGACTTTGTTTCTAGAAAGGCTAGTGGAAGTTCGTTTGATCTTGAAGAAGTTCAAGACAACGACCAAAACACTGAGCCATTGATGGATACTGAACAGGAACCACAAAGAGTTGTGGATGATGAGATTGTTGCACAAGAAGTTGTGGAACAACAACCTGTTCATGTAGACCTACATCTTCGCAGGTCCGATAGGCGTCGTCAGCCTGAGAGATACTCATTTCTCTTGCCTGACCAGGATGACGTTATGCTCATTGAGAATGAGCCTACCACCTATCAGGAAGCTGTGATGAGCCCAGATTCTGAGTCATGGCTAGAAGCCATGAGATCCGAAATGGATTCCATGTACACCAACCAAGTTTGGACCTTGGTTGATCCACCTGAAGGGGTCAAACCCATTGGGTGTAAGTGGGTCTTTAAGAGAAAGACTAACATGGACGGACTTACTCATACCTATAAAGGTAGACTGGTAGCTAAAGGTTTCAAGCAGATTCATGGTATTGACTATGATGAAACCTTCTCTCCAGTAGCGATGTTTAAGTCCATTCGGATTATGCTTGCTATTGCAGCCTACCACGATTATGAGATCTGGCAGATGGATGTCAAGACAGCGTTTCTGAATGGAAACCTCCTCGAGGATGTGTACATGACACAGCCTGAGGGTTTTGTAGATCCACAGCATACTAGCAGAGTATGCAAGCTGCATAGGGCCATTTATGGTCTGAAGCAAGCCTCTCGGAGCTGGAATCTTCGATTTGATGATGCAATCAAACAGTTTGGTTTCATCAAGAACGAAGATGAACCCTGTGTCTACAAGAGGGTTAGTGGGAGCACAGTTGTCTTCCTCGTATTGTATGTGGATGACATACTTCTCATTGGGAACGACATTTCCTCGCTACAGTCTGTGAAGACTTGGCTAGGGAATTGTTTCTCAATGAAGGACTTAGGTGAAGCAGCCTGCATTCTAGGCATTAAGATCTATAGAGATAGATCTAAGAGATTGCTTGGCCTAAGTCAGAGTACATACATTGACACGGTATTACTTCGGTTTGCCATGCAGAATTCCAAGAAGGGAAATCTGCCGATGTCACATGGTGTGAGTCTTTCGAAGACTCAAAGTCCCTCTTCTAGAGAGGAGAGGGACCGCATGGATAAGATCCCCTATGCCTCGGCCATAGGATCTATCATGTACGCCATGTTATGTACTCGTCACATGACGAGCAGATACCAGTCAGATCCAGGTGAGCATCACTGGATTGCGGTCAAGAATATCCTTAAGTACTTGAGAAGGACTAAGGATTATTTCTTGATATTTGGAGGTGATGAGCATCTAGTTGTAAAGGGTTACACTGATGCTAGCTTCCAAACTGACCAGGATGATTACAGATCGCAGTCAGGGTTCGTGTTTTGCATAAATGGTGGTGCTGTGAGCTGGAAGAGTTTGAAGCAGGACACAGTCGCTGATTCTACAACAGAGGCCGAGTATATTGCTGCATCAGAAGTAGCAAAGGAGGAAGTTTGGATCCGCAAGTTCGTTACTGAGCTTGGGGTGGTTCCTAGCATAGCAGATCCTATTGAGCTCTCTCGCGACAACAATGGAGCTATTACGCAGGCTAAGGAACCTCGCTCACACCAGCGGACAAAGCATATACTACGGCGCTTCCATCTCATTCGAGAGATCATCGATCGAGGAGATGTGAAGATTTGCAAAGTACCCACAGAGGCTAACGTCGCAGATCCCTTGACCAAGGCTTTGGCACGACTAAGCATGATGGTCACACTAGGTCATTGGGTATTAGATACTACACTGATTGGCACTAGTGCTAGTGGGAGATTGTTAGTGAGAGCCCTAGAGCCAATCATGTGATGGTTACTTTTTGGACTCTTTGTATCATATTCTTGTACATATATTTCTGATATATAAATAAAGGCATATGTGATTATTATACTTGTGTGTATTTGTGCTATATAAATAAGTATAATAATGTCCTAGGGTAGTAGGTTCATATCTATATCAATCGATTAGTTGAATCGATAGTGAGATGATATAGAGAACACTACACTTAATTATTCCTAGTCAAGTATTAACATAGAAAGACAATGTTAATGCATTGAGACTAGCATGTAGGTCAACATGATGACTTGATCTCACAAGTCATGGATATGAGATATCAAGTTGACACATGGGTATACATTGGAGAATGTATACTGAATGACCCGCCATGAGAAAGTATCATGGATCGTTATATGAGTGGCATATACTTTCTCAAGTGACTATTAGTATGACTTTAGTCCTTAAACCTGAAGTCACCATGGTTCCCTACAGAAGGAGTTATGTACTTTGGTTTCGTCAAACGTCACCCGTAACTGGGTGGACTATAAAGGCGATTACTGGGTATGTAACAAATTATGCGGAGGGATGTGAGTGATGTAGATGGGATCTATCCCTCCTATATTACAGGAGTGATATCATAGTCTTGATAGAGTGAGATCACTAAGTGCATGGCCATGCCCAAATAAGGCAATATGTGATATTGCGCTTATTTGATTATAGTGAGTCTACTTGGAGTTCAAGACACTTAGATTGATTGGAGGATGACACGGTCTATGCCTCATATAAGATCAATCTAGATATCAAGGATAGAAGGACAATGTCACATATTGTGAGAGTCACAATTATTAGTCATATTGGTGATGTTGGATCTCAACATTCTTGTAACTTGGGTAGCAATGATGTGTTGCTAGATACCTCTCATTGCTTATGTCCCTAATTGGATTTAGGGACATTGCCAACGTTGACAAGAACCTATAGGGTCACACACATAGAGCAATAGATGGAGACTAGTTCATATGATGAACCAAGAGGAAAGATGAAGTCAAGTTTGACTTGGCTAAATATGGAAAGTCTATAAAAGGCAAGTTTGACTTGACCTAAATCCACAAGTTTGACTTGACTATGAGTTAGACTCAAGTATGATCCAAATGTTGGATAAATCAATTAAGGGAGTTAATTTGGTCATGTTTGACTTTGGCCAAATTAGGAAGGTTGAAAGTCAATATTGACATGACTTGGATGCCACCACATTTGATGAGGTGGCATGGGAGAACCAATGGGGATGCTACACATCACCATGCCACCTCATGCTTGCCACCTCATGGGAGGTTACCCATGAGTGGCCGGCCACATTAAGGGGGCAATTAAGAGCATTAATTGCCCACTTAATGACATTTATGTGGCCGGCCACATGATATGGTGGATTGATTGAATTTTTGAATTCAATTCTTTTTGATTCTTCCTCTTCCTTGGTGCTCTCGGCAACTTCTCCCTCTCTTCTTCCTCTTCTTGGCCGAAAACCACATAGGTGCTAGCACACCTTGTTTCGGTCATCTTCTCCACCTAATTGCTTGTGTGGACACATATAGAGGGGCTCTACTTTGTGCCCTCTAGATCCAACTTCAACCTTGGTTGAGCGGGATAAGCGAAGGGCACGCATCAAAGGTAGTTTTTCTTTAAACTATAGATCTAGGAGTAGATCTAACATATTCGGGTATTAAGCATGATATAAATACGTGGAATTTTTCGAATCGGATTTTTCTTTGCACGAGATCCTTGGCTAGGGTGTTTCGGGGTTTCCGCGACGCGAAAAGCGGTTTTCGTGGCCCGAAAAAATTCTAACAGAGATATCATGCTAACACATGGGTATATATTGGAGAATGTATACTGAATGACCCGCCATGAGAAAGTATCATGGATCGTTATATGAGTGTCATATACTTTCTCATGTGGCTATTAGTATGACTATTAGTCCTTAGACCTGAAGTCACCATGGATCCCTACATAAGGAGTTATGTACTTTAGTTTCGTCAAACGTCACCCGTAACTGGGTGGACTATAAAGGCGATTACTGGGTATGTAACGAATTATGCAAAGGGATGTGAGTGATGTAGATGGGATCTATCCCTCCCATATGACGGGAGCGACATCGCTATTCTTGATAGAGTGAGACCACGAAGTGCATGGCCATGCCCAAATGAGTCAACATTAGATGTTGAGCTCATTTGATCGAGTGAGTCTACTTGGAGTTCAAGATTTAGATTGATTAGAGGATGGCACGGTCTATGCCTCACATTAATCAATCTAGATGTCTAGGATAGAAGGACACTTGTCACATATTGTGAGAAGTCACAATTAGTAGTCACAAGGTGATGTTGGATCTCAGCATTCTTGTAACTTGGGTAGCAATGATGTATTGCTAGATGCCGCTCATTGCTTATGTTTCTAAAGGAGTTTAGAAACATTGCCAACGTTACAAGAACCTATTGGGTCACACACAAAGAACAAGTGGATGGAGATTAGGTTCATATGATGAACCAATTGGATTAGGTTCATGTGATGAACCAAATTGGATTAAGAGTAATCCAAATTGGGCTAATTGAGTTAGACTCAAGTTGATTCATGTGTTCAATGAGTCTAATTTGGATTATGACTCATTGAATCAATTTAATTAAATGAATTAGATTCATTATATTAAGTTGGCTTGAATCAAATGGTTAGATTAGATCAACCATGAGAGATTTGGTCAAGTTTGACTTGATTTGAGAAGGAAGATCAAAGGTCAATTTTGAATTGACCATTTGCCACCTCATTTGTGAGTTGGCATAAGGTGGACCATTGATGATGCTCCACATCATCATGGTTGCACATGTGTGTGACACCTCATGGAGGTTACAAATCCCCTCTTTAATGGCCACATTAAATGGGAAGGGGGTTACACACACATGAAGGAGAGTGAATGCAATTCATTCTCATTCATTCCATCTTCTTCCTCCTTAGCTCTCTCTTGCTTTCTCCTCTTTTTGGTCGTGGGTTCCATGAAGGGAGAGAAGGTGGTTGAGTTGTATTCCAAGAGAAGAAAGAAAGGGTGAAGGTCACAAAAGAGGAGACTACTTCTTGAGTGTAAGAGTTTCCTTTCTTCTCTCTTTTTCCCTCCATTTAAATCCTATCCGAGAGCTCTAGAAAGTGCTAGCACACTTGGGGCTCTCTTCTCCATCCTTTGAGTGTGAGAGACACTCCTTGTTCGTGTGGATATCACTAGAGAAGTATCTACCTTGATACTTTGGAGATCCGACAAGTACCTTGGACGAGCGGGATTTTGCAAGGGCACACATCGAAGGTAAAATGGTTTTTTTCCTTTGTAGATCTACTGTAGATCGTAGTATAAAACTCGTATTTGTGTTTTCGAAATTTTTCCTTGCACGGATCTACGGCTTTGGGTGATTCGGGGTTTCCGCGACGCGAAAAGCGGTTTTCGCGGCCCGAAAAACCCAACAATTACTAGGTATGTAACGAATTATGCAGAGGGATGTGAGTGATGTAGATGGGATCTATCCCTCCTATATGACGGGAGTGACATCGATATTCTTGATAGAGTGAGACCACGAAGTGCATGACCATGCCCAAATGAGTCAATATGAGATATTGAGCTCATTTGATTGAGTGAGTCTACTTGGAGTTCAAGATTTAGATTGGTCAGAGGATGACACGGTCTATGCCTCACATTGATCAATCTAGATGTCTAGGATAGAAGGACACTTGTCATATATTGTGAGGAGTCACAATTAGTAGTCACAAGGTGATGTTGGATCTCAACATTCTTGTAACTTGGGTAGTAATGATGTGTTGCTAGATACCGCTCATTACTTATGCTCCTAAATGGGTTTAGGGGTATTGCCAACATTACAAGAACCTATAGGGTCACACACTAAGGACAATTAGATGGAGATTAGGTTCATATGATGAACCAAGACGATTAGATTCATTTGATGAATCAAATTAGATTAAGAGTAATCCAAATTGGGCTAATTGAGTTGGACTCAAATTGATTCATGTATTCAATGAGTCTAATTTAGATTATGACTCATTAAATCAACTTAATTTAATGAATTAGATTCATTATATTAAGTTGGCTTGAATCAAATGATTAGATTAGATCAACCATGGAAGAGATTTGGTGAAGTTTGACTTGACTTGAGAGGAAGAGGAAGAGTCAAGTTTGACTTGACTAATTGCCACATCATTAGTGAGATGGCAAGATGTGGACCAATGATGATGCTCCACATCATCACGGTGTGCCACCTCATGGAGGTTACAAGCCTCCTTTCCCATTAATGTGGCCGGCCACGTTAAATGAGTGGGAGTTACTCATGTGGCCGGCCACACAAGAGAATGAATGAAATGAATTTTTCATTCAAGATTCATTCAATCCATCTTCTTCCTCTCAAACTCTCCCTCTTCTCCTCTCTTGCCGTGACCTATCAAGGTGCTAGCACACCTTTGTTTAGGTCTTTCTCCACCTAATTAGTTCGTGTGGATACTTCTAGAGGAGTATCTATTTTGATACTCTTGAGATCCGACACCGTTTGGACGAGCGGGAACGCGAAGGGCTTCGCTTCAAAGGTATAACCCTTTTTCCATGTATATCTAGGAGTAGATCTCAGTAGAAACTCGTATTCGTAGTTTTCAAAATTTTTCTTTGCACGGATCCATTGGCTTTGGGGCTTTCGGGTTTCCGCGACGCGAAAACGCGGTTTTCACGCCCCGAAAAACCCTTCAGTGGTATCAGAGCCACGTGCGAAGACAAATACGAGTTTATTTTGTGTTTTATGAAAATTTTTCAGTTCTGTAATATTCTGTAAATTTATGATTTTTATAGTTTTTATGGGTATTTTTCTCGTAGAAGCGAAGCACAAGTGTTTCGACACTTGTAGGCTTCGACTACCGAGAATAATTTTCCAAAACGGCCAAGTTTCTCCCCAAAACTTTTTGGGACAGCGGGCTAAGGCGCTGTTAGATCGTAATGGAACCCTCGTGATGGTTAGATCGCGGGTACGGGCACTGCCCCTGGCCTCGCAAGGGGATTCGTTCCGCGATTGCGACCAAAAACCGCTAAACAGAACCGCCGGAAAATTGTACTCGTAAAAATTGTAAAAAATTATAGAAAAATTATATAAAATTATAAAAATATATAATTTTTAATTATATATTATTTTTGTGATAGTCATGGCCCAAAGACCCAATTCGATTGGATAATTCGTGTTGTAATTCATAATACGGCCTGCGTGCCGTGATGTGATGTGCGTGTTGTATTTTATTTTTTTTTCGTGACCTGCACGTCGTGCCTTTCTCTTTTATTCCTGTTGTAAATTAGATTTAGACTCGAATGTAACTCGAGTTTCAAAATGTAATGTAAATTTTGAGGCGGTGGAAGGTCCACTCGAGACGGAGTTACGAGGAGGGCACGAGCAACACGAGGTGGTCAAAGGAAGGAGCTTGAGAAGCTGTTGACCTTAGGTTGACCATCCGATCTTCTCATTGGCTTGAGAAGATCGTAGTAGGGCTATGACATAATCACAAAATTATTTAATTAATTGCTTTTGTGTGTATGTGATGCATGCTAGTTAATTAAGTAATTAATTAGTGTCTAACGATTAGATTAGATCTAAGTCGTGCACATGATGCACCCTTCGATTAGATTAGATCTATCGAGTATATGATACGCATCATCGTTTAGATTAGATCTAAATCGCATCAACTCATAATGCCTACCATGCCGTGATTGTTGGGTTTTTCGGGCCGCGAAAACCGCTTTTCGCGTCGCGGAAACCCCGAATCACCCAAGGCCAACGGATTCGTGCAAGGAAAAACCGAATGAACATACGAGTACGAGTTTCAAAATTTTAGATCTACTCCTAGATCTATGTGTTGAGAACTTTTACCTTTGAAGCGTGCCCTCGCAAAATTCCCGCTCGTCCAAGGTACGTGTCGGATCTCCAAAGTATCAAGGTAGATACTTCTCTAGTGATATCCACACAAACAAGGAGTACTCTCTAGCACTCAAGGATGGAGAAGAGAGACCCCAAGTGTGCTAGCACTCTCTCTAGGGCTCTCGGATGGGAATGGAAGAAGAAAGGAAAGCAAAGAAGAGAATACAATACACTCCTCTAAAATATTACCTTTCTTCTTGGACTTCTTGGATTAATTCACTCACCCACCTTCTTCCTACCCCTTGAAACTCACGGCAACAGCAAGAGGGAGAGGAGGATGAAGCAAGGAGGAAGAAGAATGAAGTGAATGCATCATTACACCACACAATCAAAACCCCTCCATTGCATTAGTGTGGCCGGCCACACAATGTAACCCCCCCATTAATGTGGCCGGCCACATTAAAACCAAGGGGAGAGTGTAACCCCCATGAGGTGGCATGCTTCATGAGGTGGAGGTGATGTGGCAAGGATGAGTCATCCTTATGATGTGGCAATACATCAAGTCAAACTTGATGTTTCAACTTCCATTTGGTCAAGTCAAAATTGACCAATTTCTTCCTTGTTGAGTTAAATCCAACCTTTGATTCAAGTCAATTTCAATTTAATGAATCTCAATTCATTAATATAAATTGACACAATGAATCAAATTTAAATTAGACTCATTCAACAATTGAAACTAATTGAGTCTAACTCAATAAGTCTAATTTGAATCCAATCTTTGGTGCATCATATGAACCTAATCAAAATTGGTTCATCATATGAACCTAATCTCCATCCACTTGTTCTTTGTGTGTGACCCAATAGGTTCTTGTAACGTTGGCAATGTTTCTAAACTCCTTTAGAAACATAAGCAATGAGCGGTATCTAGCAATACATCATTGCTACCCAAGTTACAAGAAATGTTGAGATCCAACATCACCTTGTGACTACTAATTGTAACTCCTCACAATATTTGACAAGTGTCCTTCTATCCTAGACATCTAGATTGATCAATATGAGGCATAGACCGTGTCATCCTCTAATCAATCTAAATCTTGAACTCCAAGTAGACTCACTCGATCAAATGAGCTCAACATCTAATGTTGACTCATTTGGGCATGGTCATGCACTTTGTGGTCTCACTCTATCAAGAATACCGATGTCGCTCCCGTCATATGGGAGGGATAGATCCCATCTACATCACTCACATCCCTCTACATAATTCGTTATATACCCAGTAATCGCCTTTATAGTCCACCCAGTTACGGGTGACGTTTGACAAAACCAAAGTACATAACTCCTTATGTAGGGATCCATGGTGACTTCAGGTCTAAGGACAAATAGTCATACTAATAGCCACATGAGAAAGTATATGACACTCATATAACGATCCATGATACTTTCTCATGGCGGGTCATTCAGTATACATTCTCTAATGCATACCCATGTGTCAGCTTGATATCTCTATATCCATGACTTGTGAGATCAAGTCATCGAGCTGACCTACATGCTAGTCTTATTACATTAACATTGTCCCTGAATGTTAATACTCGACTAGGAATGATTTAGAGTAGTGTTCCCTATATCATCTCACTATCGATTCAACTAATCGATTGATATAGGTATGAACCTTCTACTCAAGGACACTATTATACTTAGTCTATTTGGCACTAATACAAATAAGTATAATAACCAAACAAATACCTTTATTAATATACAAGAATATGATACAATGAGTCCATACAATTATCAAATGATTGGCTCTAGGGCTCTAACTAACAATCTCCCACTAGCACTAGTGCCAATCAGTATAGGCTCTAAGGCCTAATGACCTAGTGTGACCATCATGCTTCCTCTGTGCCAAAGCCTTGGTCAAGGGATCTACGATGTTAGCCTCTGTAGGTACTCTGCAAATCTTCACATCTCCTTTATCGATAATCTCTCGAATGAGATGGAAGCGCCGTAGTATATGCTTGGTCCGCTGGTGTGAGCGAGGTTCCTTCGCTTATGCTATAGCTCCATTGTTGTCACAATAGAGCTCAACTGGGTCAGCGATGCTAGGAACCACCCCAAGTTCAGTGATGAACTTGCGGATCCAAACTGCCTCCTTTGCTGCCTCTGATGCAGCAATGTACTCGGCCTCTATCGTAGAATCAGCTACTTTATCCTGATTCGAACTCTTCCAGCTCACAGCACCACCATTTATGCAAAATACGAACCCTGACTGCGATCGATAATCATCCTGATCGGTCTCGAAGCTAGCATCACTGTAACCCTTTACAGCTAGCTCATCATTGCCTCCATATATCAAGAAATATTCTTTAGTCCTTCTTAAGTACTTAAGAATATTCTTGACCGCTATCCAATGACTTTCACCTGGATTTGACTGGTATCTGCTCGTCATGCTCAAAGCATACGAGACATCAGGTCGAGTACATAGCATGGCGTACATGATCGATCCTATGGCTGAGACATAAGGGATCTGATCCATGCGGTCTCTCTCCTCTCTAGAAGAGGGACTTTGAGTCTTCGAAAGACTCACGCCATGTGACATCGACAGAAATCCCTTCTTGGAGTTCTGCATGGCAAACCGAATGAGTACCTTGTCAATGTATGTACTCTGACTTAGGCCAAGAAATCTCTTAGATCTATCTCTATAGATCTGTATCCCTAGAATGCGGGATGCCTCACCTAAGTCCTTCATTGAGAAGCAACTCCCTAGCCAGGTCTTGACAGACTGAAGCATAGGGATGTCCTTCCCAATGAGTAGTATGTCATCCACATACAATATGAGGAAGACAACTATGTCTCCTACAACCTTCTTGTAGACACAAGGTTCATCTTCGTTCTTGATGAAACCAAACTGTTTGATTGCATCATCGAATCGAAGATTCCAGCTCCGAGAAGCTTGTTTTAGTCCATAAATGGACCTATGCAACTTGTATACTCTACTAGTATGCTGTGGATTTATAAAACCCTCAGGTTGTGTCATGTACACATCCTCGAGTAAGTTTCCATTCAGAAACGTGGTTTTGACATCCATCTGCCCTATCTCATAGTCATGGTAGGCTGCAATAGCAAGCATGATCCGAATGGACTTAAACATCGCTACTTGAGAAAAGGTTTCATCATAGTCAATACCATGAATCTGCTTGAAACCTTTAGCTACCAAGCGACCCTTATAAATAAGTCCATCCATGTCAGTCTTTCTCTTAAAGATCCACTTACACCCAATGGGTTTTACCCCTTCAGGTGGATCAACCAAAGTCCATACTTGGTTGGTGTACATGGATTCCATTTTGGATCTCATGGCTTCTAGCCATTTCTCGGAATCTGGTCTCATCACAGCTTCTTGATAGGTGGTAGGCTCATCCTCTATGAGTACAATGTCATCATGGTCAGACAAGAGAAATGAGTATCTCTCAGGCTGACGACGTACCCTATCAGACCTGCGAAGAGGTATGTCTACTTGAACTGATTGTTGGTCCTCAACTCCTTGTGGAACAACATCATCCACAACACTTTGTGGTTCCAGTTCAATTTCCATCGAGGCATCAATGCTATTGTTCGCATCTTGAACTTCTTCAAGATCAAACGCGCTCCCACTAGTCTTTCTAGAAACAAAGTCTCTTTCTAGAAAGACCCCAGTCTTTGCCACAACTATCTTGTGCTGACTGGGAATGTAGAAGTAATATCCCTTAGTTTCCTTGGGATATCCAATGAAATAGCACTTGTCGGATTTGGGTCCTAATTTGTCTGAGACTTGACGTCGTACGTAAGCCTCACAGCCCCAAATCCTCATGAAGACACCTGGGCATCTCTCCCAGTCCATATCTTATATGGTGTCTTTATCACGGCCTTGGATGGAACTTGGTTGAGAATGAAAGCTGCCGTGTCTAGAGCATATCCCCATAGATATGTCGGAAGATCTGTGTGACTCATCATAGATCGTACCATATCTAATAAGGTACGATTCCTCCTTTCGGATACACCATTCCACTGTGGTGTTCCAGGAGGAGTGAGTTGAGATAAAATCCCACACTCAGCTAAGTAGTCACGGAACTCATGGCTTAAGTATTCACCACCTCGATCTGATCGAAGTATTTTAATACTCTTGCCAAGCTGGTTCTGTACTTCATTCTTGAATTCTTTGAACTTTTCAAATGATTCGGACTTATGTGTCATCAAGTACACATAACCATATCTACTGAAGTCATCAATAAATGTGATGAAGTATCTATAACCGCCTCTAGCAGCGACATTGAAAGGGCCACATACATCACTATGTATGAGTCCTAACAAATCAGTCGCTCTCTCGCTGTGCCCACTAAAGGGAGTCTTGGTCATCTTGCCTCGTAGGCATGACTCACATATCTCATATGATTGAAAATCAAATGAGTCCAGCAGACCATCCTTATAGAGCTGGGATAAGCGCTTGTCATTTATATGACCTAAGTGACAGTGCCAGAGATAGGTGTGGTTCATATCGTTCGATTTGAACCTCTTGGTACTAACGTTATAGATAGAGCTCTCAAGGTCTAGAATATAGAGTCCGTTCATCAGAGGTGCACTACAATAGAACATATCGTTTAAATAGACAGAACAACATTTGTTCTTTATTATAAACGAGAATCCTTTCTTATCCAAACAAGAAACTGATATAATGTTCTTTGTCAATGTAGGCACATAACAACAATCATCTAACTCTAGTATAAGCCCAGAGGGCAGAGATAGAAAATAAGTCCCTACAGCAACAGCAGCAACCCGTGCTCCATTGCCTACTCGTAGGTCTATCTCGCCCTTTGTCAATGCTCTGTTATTTCTTAGTGCTTGTACATTAGTACAAATGTGCGAAGCACATCCGGTATCTAATACCCATGACGAAGAAATAGAGAGGTTGACTTCTATAACATTTATACCTGAAGTAGAAATCTTATTTCTCTTCTTCGTAAGATCTTCCAGGTATTCTTTGGAGTTCCTCTTCCAGTGCCTTGCTTGTCCTTGATATAGGTGACAAAGATGTTCAACCATATCGTAAGCGCTCATCAACTCATGTTGCTTCTGAAGCTCAGAGTTCATGGTTGCGAGCATAAGACAGGACACATCTAATGCGTCATCTTGATGCTTCTTGTAAGCATCTCGGTCTGCTCGCGTGGCAGTGGCAGGAGGAGCCTCCGGAATGGGCTGCTCCAGAACGTACAGTTTACGTTCCTGAGTGAGAACTATTCTCAGGTTCCTGTACCAGTCCAGGAAATTTGCTCCGTTGAGCTTGTCCTTCTTAAGGACAGAACGCAGGGAGAAAGAGTTCGTATTCGACGTCATGGTTATCTACAACAGAAAATTTACAGAAATAAATATCATATTCTTTTAAAATCATTTAATTAGGCATTTTAATTAAATGATGCTCCCACTGAATTCTATAATTCTTGTGGGACAAGATCCACATCATACTAACCCTTGAGTTAGCTTTGGCTAATACGCCCAAGGCTTAGTATGATCGGTAGGTAATGATTACCAATTACATCTCTATGCAACTCTTGTTTATTGGATCAAGATCCATATTTATATTAAAACTCGAGTTAGTTTTGGCTAATACGCCCGAGAGTTAATATAAACGTGATTTTGTCATACCTTTCCAACTATTGGAATAATGCCTATAGTTGACTCGATCCAACCAAGTAACTAGGAATACTCAATCTAATTGAGTTTGTCTTCACCCATGCGTTGATAGGCGGGACCAAGATTGTCCCTCAGTACTCTACCAAGATAATATGTATTGCTCTGCTTTGGCAGATTCAACAATACATGTGATCGAGGTAGTGATAGGTATCACGGCACGGTTAGGCATTTAGAGTTGGTTCAATCGAGATCTAATCTAATCGAAAAGGATGCATCTTGTGCACGACTTAGATCTAATCTAATCGCAAGGGTGCATCATGTGCACGACTTAGATCTAATCTAATCGTAAGGCACTAATTAATTAATTACTTATTAAACATGCATCATATACATAAGCAATTAACTAATTAATCTATTTGTGATTTAGTCATGGCCCTACTACGATCTTCTCAAGCCAATGAGAAGATCGATTGGTCAACCTAGGGTCAACAGCTTCTCCAAGCTCCTCCCTTTGACCACCTTGTGTTGCTCGTGCCCGCCTCGGAACTCCGTCTCGTGTGGACCCTCCATCGCTCCAATTTGTACATTACAATTTGAAACTCGAGTTACATTCGAGTCTAAATCTAATTTACAACAAGAATATAAGAGAAGGCACAACGCACAGGTCGCGAATATAATACAACACTCGCAAACACATAGGCCGTATTATGAATTACAACACAATCCAATCACATTGGGTTTTTGGGCCATGACTATCACAAAATTAATATATAATTCAAAATTATATATTTTCTTAATTTTCTGTACTTTTAAAATTAATTTTTACAATTTTTACGACTAAAATTTCCCGGCAGACCCGTTTAGCGGTTTCGGGCGCAATCGCGGAACGGATCCCCTTGCGGGGATAGGGACAGCGCCCCTACCCGCGATCTAACCATCGCGAGGGTTCCTTTGCGATCCAACAGCGCCTAAACCCGCTGTCACAAAACGATTTGGGCCGAGACATTGCCGTTCGGAAAAATCTTCCCGCCGGGTTCGTTTTTAGCGATTTTAGGTGCAATCGCGGAGCAAATCCCCTTGCGGGGTTAGGGGCAGTACCCCTACCCGCGATCTAACAATCGCGAGTTGCTCCTAAGCGATCTAATGGCACCCAAGCCCGCTGTCCCAAACGGATTTGGGGCAAAACGAAGCCGTTTTGGAAAAATCTTTCCGGTAGCCGAAGCCTACAAGTGTCGAGACACTTGTGCTTCGCTTCTACGGAAAAATTACCCATAAAAACTATAAAAATCATAATTTTACAGAAAATTACAGAAACTTTAGTTTTCATAAAACCAAAAATTAAACTCGTACAAGCCTTGCACGTGGCTCTGATACCACTGTTGGATTTTTCGGGCCGCGAAAACCGCTTTTCGCGTCGCGGAAACCCCGAATCACCCAAGGCCAACGGATCCGTGCAAGGAAAAACCGAATGAACATACGAGTACGAGTTTCAAAATTTTAGATCTACTCCTAGATCTATGTGTTGAGAACTTTTACCTTTGAAGCGTGCCCTCGCAAAATTCCCGCTCGTCCAAGGTACGTGTCGGATCTCCAAAGTATCAAGGTAGATACTTCTCAAGTGATATCCACACGAACAAGGAGTACTCTCTAGCACTCAAGGATGGAGAAGAGAGACCCCAAGTGTGCTAGCACTCTCTCTAGGGCTCTCGGATGGGAATGGAAGAAGAAAGGAAAGCAAAGAAGAGAATACAATACGCTTCTCTAAAATATTACCTTTCTTCTTGGACTTCTTGGATTAATTCACTCACCCACCTTCTTCCTACCCCTTGAAACTCACGGCAACAGCAAGAGGGAGAGGAGGAGGAAGCAAGGAGGAAGAAGAATGAAGTGAATGCATCATTACACCACACAATCAAAACCCCTCCATTGCATTAGTGTGGTCGGCCACACAATGTAACCCCCCCATTAATGTGGTCGGCCACATTAAAACCAAGGGGAGAGTGTACAGGACACATCTAATGAGTCATCTTGATGCTTCTTGTAAGCATCTCGATCTGCTCGCGTGGCAGTGGCAGGAGGAGCCTCCGGAATGGGCTGCTCCAGAACGTACAGTTTACATTCTTGAGTGAGAACTATTCTCAGGTTCCTGTACCAGTCCAGGAAATTTGCTCCGTTGAGCTTGTCCTTCTTAAGGACAGAACGCAGGGAGAAAGGGTTCGTATTCGACGTCATGGTTATCTACAACAGAAAATTTGTAGAAATAAATATCATATTCTTTTAAAATCATTTAATTAGGCCTTTTAATTAAATGATGCTCCCACTGAATTCTATAATTCTTGTGGGACAAGATCCACATCATACTAACCCTTGAGTTAGCTTTGGCTAATGCGCCCAAGGCTTAGTATGATCGGTAGGTAACGATTACCAATTACATCTCTATACAACTCTTGTTTATTGGATCAAGATCCATATTTATATTAAAACTCGAGTTAGCTTTGGCTAATACGCCCGAGAGTTAATATAAACGTGATTTTGTCCTACCTTTCCAACTATTGGAAAAATGCCTATAGTTGACTCGATCCAACCAAGTAACTAGGAATACTCAATCTAATTGAGTTTGTATTCACCCATGCATTGATAGGCGGGACCATGAGGTGGCATGCCTCATGAGGTGGAGGTGATGTGGCAAGGATGAGTCATCCTTATGATGTGGCAATACATCAAGTCAAACTTGATGTTTCAACTTCCATTTGGTCAAGTCAAAATTGATCAATTTCTTCCTTGTTGAGTTAAATCCAACCTTTGATTCAAGTCAATTTTAATTTAATGAATCTCAATTCATTAATATAAATTGACTCAATGAATCAAATTTAAATTAGACTCATTCAACAATTGAAACTAATTGAGTCTAACTCAATAAGTCTAATTTGAATCCAATCTTTGGTGCATCATATGAACCTAATCAAAATTGGTTCATCATATGAACCCAATCTCCATCCACTTGTTCTTTGTGTGTGATCCAATAGGTTCTTGTAACGTTGGCAATGTTTCTAAACTCCTTTAGAAACATAAGCAATGAGCGGTATCTAGCAATACATCATTGCTACCCAAGTTAAAAGAAATGTTGAGATCCAACATCACCTTGTGACTACTAATTGTGACTCCTCACAATATGTGACAAGTGTCCTTCTATCCTAGACATCTAGATTGATCAATATGAGGCATAGACCGTGTCATTCTTTAATCAATCTAAATCTTGAACTCCAAGTAGACTCACTCGATCAAATGAGCTCAACATCTAATGTTGACTCATTTGGGCATGGCCATGCACTTTGTGGTCTCACTCTATCAAGAATAGCGATGTCGCTCCCGTCATATGGGAGGGATAGATCCCATCTACATCACTCACATCCCTCTACATAATTCGTTATATACCCAGTAATCGCCTTTATAGTCCACCCAGTTATGGGTGACGTTTGACGAAACCAAAGTACATAACTCCTTATGTAGGGATCCATGGTGACTTCAGGTCTAAGGACTAATAGTCATACTAATAGCCACATGAGAAAGTATATGACACTCATATAACGATCCATGATACTTTCTCATGGTGGGTCATTCAGTATACATTCTCTAATGCATACCCATGTGTCAGCTTGATATCTCTATATCCATGACTTGTGAGATCAAGTCATCGAGCTGACCTACATGCTAGTCTTATTGCATTAACATTGTCCCTGAATGTTAATACTCGACTAGGAATGATTTAGAGTAGTGGTCCCTATATCATCTCACTATCGATTCAACTAATCGATTGATATAGGTATGAACCTTCTACTCAAGGACGCTATTATACTTAGTCTATTTGGCACTAATACAAATAAGTATAATAACCAAACAAATGCCTTTATTAATATACAAGAATATGATACAATGAGTCCATACAATCATCAAATGATTGGCTCTAGGGCTCTTACTAACAGTGATACCTACCACTACCTCGATCGCATGTTGTTGTTGAATCTGCCAAAGCTGAGCAACACATACTATCTTGGTAGGGTACGGAGGGACAATTTTGGTCCCGCCTATCAATGCATGGGTGAGTACAACTCAATTAGATTGAGTAACTAGTGAACTCAATAGGATCGAGTTTAACTATAGGCATTATCCAATGGTTGGTAGATAGGTTAAAATCACGTTTATATTAACTCTTGGGCGTATTAGCCAAAGCTAACTCGAGTTTTAATATAAATGTGGATTTTGATCCTATAAACAAGAGTTGCATAGAGATGTAATTGGTAATCGTTACCTATCGATCATACTAAGTCTTGGACGTATTAGCCAAAGCTAACTCAAGGGTTAGTATGATGTGGATCTTGTCCCACATGAATTATAGAATTCAGTGGGAGCATCATTTAGTTAAAGGCCTAATTAAATTATTAAGAATATGATACTTATTTCTGCATTTATTTCTGTTGTAGATTACCATGACGTCGAATACGAACACCTTCTCCCTGCGATCTGTCCTCAAGAAGGACAAGCTCAATGGAGCAAACTTCCTGGACTGGTACAGGAACCTGAGAATAGTTCTCACCCAAGAACATAAACTGTATGTTCTGGAGCAGCCCATTCCGGAGGCTCCTCCTGCCACTGCCCCATGAGCTGACCGAGATTCTTTCAAGAAGCATCAAGATGACGCATTAGATGTGGCTTGTCTAATGCTCGTGACCATGAACTCTGAGCTTCAGAAGCAACACGAGTTAATGGGCGCTTACGATATGGTTGAACATCTTCGTCAACTGTATCAAGGTCAAGCGAGGCATGAAAGATTTGAGATCTCAAGGGCACTGTTTCAGTGCAAGATGTCAGACGGGGCTCCTGTAGGCCCATATGTACTCAAAATGATTGGGTACATAAAGAACCTACAAAGGTTGGGGTTCCCACTTGGCCAAGAGCTGGCCACTGACCTGATCTTGCAATCCTTGTCGGATAGCTACAGTCAATTCATTCTAAACTACAATATGAACAAGATTGACAAGCCACTGCCCGAGCTGCTTAGTATGTTGCGAACTGCTGAGCTGAACCTTAAGAAGGGTAAGCCCAACATTGTTCTGATGGTTCAGAAACATAAGGGCAAGGGCAAGCCCAAAGGCAAGGGAATGTCCCAAGCCAAGGGTAAAGGCAAGGCACTGAAGCCTAAAGGACGGGTCGCCAAGGATGCTAC
Source organism: Zingiber officinale (assembly GCF_018446385.1). Classification (NCBI taxonomy): domain Eukaryota; kingdom Viridiplantae; phylum Streptophyta; class Magnoliopsida; order Zingiberales; family Zingiberaceae; genus Zingiber; species Zingiber officinale. The sequence continues at coordinate 135,763 of NC_055997.1, read as the reverse complement.
CTGCTTCCACTGCGGTCAGACCGGGCACTGGAAGAGGAACTGCAAGGTATACTTGGAGGATCTTAAGAAGAAGCGAAGTGAGACTTCCACTTCAGGTATATATGTTATAGAAGTCAATCTATCTATTTTTACATCATGGGTATTAGATACTGGATGTGCTTCTCACATTTGTACTGATGTGCAGGCGCTGAGAAATAACAGGGCATTGACAAAGGGCGAGGTGGACCTACGAGTAGGCAATGGAGCACGGGTTGCTGCTGTTGCTGTAGGGACTTACTTTCTATCTCTGCCCTCTGGGCTTGTACTAGAGTTAGTCGATTGTTGTTATATGCCTACATTAACTAAGAACATTATATCAGTTTCTTGTTTGGACAAGAAAGGTTTCTCATTTACAATAAAGAACAAATTTTGTTCTGTCTATTTAAACGATATGTTCTATTGTAGTGCACCTCTGATAAACGGACTCTATATTCTAGACCTTGAGAGCCCTATCTATAACATAAATACCAAGAGGTTCAAGTCAAATGACATGAACCAAACCTACCTCTGGCACTGTCGCTTAGGCTTATCCCAGCTCCATAAGGATGGTTTGCTGGACTCATTTGATTTTGAATCATATGAGATATGCGAGTCATGCCTACGAGGCAAGATGACCAAGACTCCCTTTAGTGGGCACAGCGAAAGAGAGACTGATTTGTTAGGACTCATACATAGTGATGTATGTGGTCCTTTCAATGTCGCTGCTAGAGGCGGTTATAGATACTTCATCACATTTACTGATGACTTCAGTAGATATGATTATATGTACTTGATGACACATAAGTCCGAATACTTTGAAAAGTTCAAAGAATTCAAGAATGAAGTACAGAACCAGCTTGGCAAGAGTATTAAGATACTTCGATCAGATCGAGGTGGAGAATACCTTAGTCATGAGTTTCGTGACTACCTAGCTGAGTGTGGGATTCTATCCCAACTCACTCCTCCTGGAACACCACAGTGGAATGGTGTATCCGAAAGGAGGAATCGTACCTGATCCTGTCCGAACCAGGGGTCAACGAACGCTGGGGATGTGGCGCTCCCTGCTAGATCCTCGAGTGCTCCGGCGAACCTGCAACAAAACCTAGCCGGGAGGGGTGCCCCGGCGACGGCCCTCCGACGCTCAAGTCAGGCGAGGAATAACAAAGAGGTGGCTTAGAAACAGAAGACTCGTGTACCTCCGGTGAAGAAATGGAGACCTTATATAGACCTCTCGAAGGAGCCTGGGCACGCCAATCAAAGCAATCACCTGCTTTCGACCATGCCCAGGTATGGGTCTGTCAGAAGGGCATCCATAAGGCCATACCGCTATTATATCAACCTCTCCATGATGTGACGGCTAGATCCTCTATCGTGAAATCTTGTGTACGGCATAATCATTAGGCATGCCTTTGCTGACATCCCATATCCCGAGCCGAACGAATAGGCCGTTCGGCTAACCTTTGTATCCTCGCCCTTATCCTGGCCGAACGGACCACCCGCTCGGCCCTTCGGTTCCAGCCGGGCAGACACCCGCTCGGCCCTTCGGTTCCAGCCGGGCAGACACCCGCCTTGGCGTCGGAAACCCAAGCCTATGGCTGGGTTATATCTGGCTCCGCTTGGACCTGCTCAACTGCTCGACGCGGCCCTTACCCGCTTAGTCAGCCCTCCATCTGTCCTCAGGCTGGGACCCTTCAGGAAGTGGGTCCCCCATTCTCACCGCCGGATCACTTGCCTCCCCTTCAAGTCTAGTCGAAGGAGGCAGTGAGTCCGACTGACTGGACTATGTGTCCGAGCGGGCGGTCGTCGCCTTACCGTCGCTTATAATATCCCTTGAGCCGTTCGGCCCTTATGCCAAATTCAGCCGCTCGGCTCTTCGTTTTGAATGTCTTGGCGCTCCACGTAGATGTTTGCTTGTCTAAATCTTCTCGAAAATCACGCAAATCCTTTTCATTAAGTCGAAGCATGCGCGGTATGGGCACATTAATTGCGCTTGGTGACAGAGCGCCACGTGGCTCTTCTCGCGTGGCGGTGATGATCCGTACGATGGGACGCCGATTGTTTTGAAATGGACGGCCCGATGACGTCCTTGTTTCTCATGACCTGGATCGGACGATGGAGGCCAATCGACTTCGACCGTATAAAGCCTTAGTCCTCCTCCTCTGCCGCATCTTTGCTCGTGCTTTGTCCTTCTGGCTCCTCTGTTGCTGCGGCCTCCGGCGATCCAGTTCCCGTTTTTCGGCGGCTATCATCTCACCGGCGATCTTCTCCGCCCTGTTGGTTGCTACTCAGAAAACCTAGAGGCTCCACTGTACAAAAATTTTGTACAAAGGTCTGAACCTTTTCCTAGCTACCATGTGTTCTTTTAAATTAAATTTTGGATCGCCTGCGGAACTTAACACGTTTGATCCAAAACTTAATCTATTCGTTCTTTTAGGTTTTGACTTGGGTCTCCTGCGGAACTTAACACGCTCGACCCAAATCACCTTAAGTTATTAATTCCATTAAATATTAATTTCCATAATTGGTTCCCAATACTGACGTGGCGAGGCACATGACCTTCATGGATATGGGAGCAACCACCACCGACTAGACAAAACCTTTTATTGAAAGCTAATATTTAATTTCCTAAAATAACTTTAGGTTAACCGAAAAGAACAATTAAATCACAATGGAAAGAAAAACAAAAGAACACTATATCAAAAACAAATTCGAAACTCTAGAATCGTATGCCTCTTGTATTTAGTATTATTTCCAAAAATAACTAGTATGATGCGGAAACAAAAATTACTAGTTATACCTTTTAGAAAGACCTCTTGATCTTCTACCGTATTCCTCTTCTAACCTCGGACGTTGTGTGGGCAACGATCTTCCGAGATGAGAACCACCAAGCACCTTCTTCTTCCTTACAAGTTTCGGCCATCAAAACTTCTCCTAGGATGAAGAGGTTCGGCCACCACCACCATGCTCCAAGGGATGCTAGAAAAGAGGCTTCTTTTCTCTCCTTCTTCTCCTTCTTAGATCCGGCCACCAAAGCTATCTCCACCATGAGAAGGTTTCGGCCACACAAAGGAGAGGAGAGGAAAGAAAGGGCCGGCCACACCCAAGGAGAAAAGAGAGGAAAAATAGAATAGAGTCGTTAGCCTTGAAGCCTCCTCTACCCCCTCTTTTATAATCCTTGGTCTTGGCAAATAAGGAAAATTTAATAAAAACTTCCTTAATTCTTTTGCCATTGAAAAGGAAAATTTATTTAATTAAAATAATTTTCTCTTTTCAAATTATAATGGCCGACCACTCTTCTCCCCAAAACAAGGAGAGTTTTAATTAAAACAAAAATTAAAACTTCCTAATTTGTTTCTAGAAATTTATAAAAATTTCTCCAATAATTTTAATCCCTTCATGATTGGTTAATAAAAAGAAATTTTATAAATTAAAATCTTTCTTTTAAACATGTGGATAATTTCCAAAAAGGAAAGTTATCTCTAAAAATTAAAATCTCCTTTCAATCTACAAATAAGGAAAGATATTAAATCTTTTCTTAATCTTTTGTAGAAACTAATAAAAGAGAATTTTAAATTTTTAAACTTTCTTTAAATCATGAATATAATTAAAAGGAAAGTTTTTACCAAAATTAAAATCAACCTTTTAATCTACAAATAAGGAAAGAGATTTTAACTCTTCTCTTAATCTTTTGTAGAATCTTATAAAAGGAAGGATTTAAATTTTAAACTCTCTTTTAAATTATATTATCCACATAAGAAAAATTTAAAATTAAAATTCCTTTTTATTTTAATAGGAATGACCACATGAATTCACCCATGAACATACCCATGGCCGGCCCTAGCTTGTTCGGCCCCTATAGGATGGGTAAGAAGGTGGGTATAGGTGGGTATAGTACTCTATAATTAAGAGGCTACGATAGGGACCGAGAGGAGGAATTGGTTTTGGTCTCCCGATAAAATTAAGCATCCCGTGCTCGCCCCGAACACACAACTTAATTTTATCAATAATAATTCATTCCACTAGAGAACTATTATTGAACTACCGCACCAATCCCAAATTACATTTTGGGCTCCTTCTTATTATGAGTGTGTTAGTCTCCCTGTATTTAAGATAACAAATGTCTACTAATTAAGTAAGTTACTGACAACTCACTTAATTAATATCTAGCTCCAAGAGTAGTACCACTCAACTTCATCGTCATGTCGGACTAAGTCCACCTGCAGGGTTTAACATGGCAATCCTTATGAGCTCCTCTTGGGGACATTCTCAACCTAGATTACTAGGACACAGTTTCCTTCTATAATCAACAACACACACTATAAGTGATATCATTTCCCAACTTATCGAGCTTATTGATTCATCGAACTAAATCTCACCCATTGATAAATTAAAGAAATAAATATCAAATATATGTGCTTGTTATTATATTAGGATTAAGAGCACACACTTCCATAATAACCGAGGTCTTTGTTTCCTTATAAAGTCAGTATAAAAGAAACGACCTCAAATGGTCCTACTCAATACACTCTAAGTGTACTAGTGTAATTATATAGTTAAGATAAACTAACACCTAATTACACTACGACCTTCCAATGGTTTGTTCCTTTCCATCATGGTCGTGAGCCACTGTTTATAATTTATAAGGAACTGATAACATGATCTTCTGTGTGTGACACCACACACCATGTTATTTACAATATAAATTAATTGAGCAACTACATTTATCATAAATGTAGACATTTGACCAATGTGATTCTTATTTCTAGATAAATGTTTATACCAAAAGCTAGACTTTTAGTATACACTCTAACAATCTCCCACTTATACTAAAAGACTAAGCTGCCATATCTGCTGCCATACATCTGATTCCCAAGCCTTTCAAAAAGCTCTTGCCTTAAAGACCTTAGGTTATCATCTGATGCAATCTAGGCGGCAACAACTTCTCCTCGTTATACAATTTCTTGTATTGGGTAGTACTTGCGCTCTATTGTGTTTTCTTGCCTTATAGACTCATGGTTTCTTCGAGTTTGTTACTGCACCATTATTATTACAATAAATTGTAATAATCTTTGGACAAACTAGAAATCATATCTAAGTCTATCTTGAGGTAATTAAGTCATTCAGTTTTTATGACTACCTCAGAGGCTTGCCATATACTCAGCTTCTATGGTGGAGTCCAGAAAAAACACCTATGCTTATCACTCTTCCATAGTTATGACTTTTCCTCCTAAAGTAAACACAAAACCCCGAGGTCGACTTATTATTGTCCCTATCCGATTGGAAGTCAAAATCCGTGTAACCCACAGGGACCAAATTAACTGCCTTGTAAGCTAGCATATAATCTCTAGCGCCTCTAAGGTACTTTAATATATGCTTTACTGCAGTCCAATGTCCTTGTCTAGGGTTACTTTGATATCTGCTAACTATGCCCTTGGTAAAACAAATTTCTGATCTCGTGCATAGCATACATTAGGCTTCCGATAGCCGAAGCATAAAGAACTGCCTTTATTTCCTTTATCTCCTTTGATGTCTACAGAGACATATCTTTAGATAAAGTTACTCCATCCTAAAAAGTAAGAAACCTTTCTTAGAGTTTTGCATGCTTAAAACGAGCAAGGATTTTTCCGATATATGAAGCTTGGAATAAGTAAAATATTCTTTTCTTGCGATCCCTTATTACTTTGATCTCAAGAATATATACATTCTTCCAAGTCCTTTATATCGAATTGGTTGGACAACCATACCCTTACTTCTGACAACATTTTGATATTGTTTCCAACTACCAAAAATGTTATCTACGTATAGTACAAGAAATTCCACCACGCTTCCATCACACCTTTTGTATACACAAGACTTATCCAGTTACTAAATGAATCCAAAGGTCTGGATTACTTTGATAAACTGGATGTTCCAAGACCTTGAAGCTTTGTATCAGTCCATAGACTGATTGAGCTTGCACAAAAGATGCTCTTAGCCCTTTGCAATGAACCCTTCTGGTTGATTTATATGGATGTTTTCTTCAAGACTTCCATTAAGGAATGCTGTCTTGACATCCACTTACCAAAAAGATAAAAGAATCCGGATAGACTTAAGCATGACTACCAGTGAAAAAGTTTCATTTTTCATCTAGCCTTGCTTTGAAAGTTTCTACCTTCCTGTCTATCCCTCTTTTCCTATTATAGACCTTTTTATACCCAAAGGCTTTTACACCATTTGGTGGTTCTACAAGCTTCCAGATTTTATTAGAATATATATATTCTAATTCTGTTATTCATTACTCTTTGCCAAGATATTGCATCTTTATCTTGGAGTGTTTCGTCATATATCCGGAGATCAGGTTCATGTCCTCCAGGGATCGAGTCCAAAAACTCTCCCAAAACATGAATCTTTTTAGGTTGTTTAACAACCCTCCCACTACGACAAGGCACTTTCTGCAATTGTGTATCATTTGTGATACGTGTTGCAGTTTCCTTGTGATATCTCATCTTGTACAGTTGGTACTAGATTAGACATGCCTTTTAATATTTCCTTAAGAACAAATTTTCTTATGGGCACATGGTTTTTTTACATAGTCCTTTTCTAAAAATCAGTCATTGATGCTAACAATGACCTTCTGATTTTTAAGACTATAAACCTACTTTCATTTCACTAGGATAACCCACAAACAAGTGAATTCCTGTCCAACTTATCATTGTCTCTCTTCTGCATAAGTGCTGGATTACCCGAATCCGAATATGCTTCAAAATAGGCTTACGCCTATTCAGCAATTCTATATGAGTAGAGAGTTCTGACTTTGGAAGGTACTATATTCACTTCCGTTTCCAGAGTATATCCTAAAAATGATTTTGGTAATATTCTAAATAACTCATCAATCTACTTATTTCCATAAGAGTCCTATACCTTCCTTTTTCTTCACCATTCTGTTGCGGTGTACCAGGTGCAGTTAGTTGGGATTGAATCCCTACTTCTGATAAGTGACTCCTAAATTCTCCCAAGAGGTACTTGCCACTATGTTCTTACCATAGTGACTTTTACTTTGTCGTTTCTCCACATCAGCCTCGTACTCTTTGAACTAATCAAAGCACTTAGACTTGCGGCACATCAAGTAAATATATCCGTATCTCAAATAGTTGTCTATAAAATAGATGAAATATTTGAAACAACCTCTTGCCTGGATGCTCATAGGATCACACAAATCAGAATGAACTAATTCCAATATATCTTTGACTCCATACCCCTTAGACTTAAAAGCTTCTTGGTTATTTTTCCTTCCAAGTAAGACTCGTAGGTTGGAAAGATTTCCACTACTAATGAACCCAAAAGTTCATCAGCTACCAATGAATCCTACTCAAGTTAATATAACCTAGCCTTAGAAGCTAAAGATATATTTGGTTCATTTTCGAAGGTTACTTTCTCTTAAAGTTAGAAGATGTGTTACTAATTTTCATTTGTTGCATAGTGAGAGTTATTGGATTTATAAATTGCCAACCAATGTACCAGAACAGATAACTTCCCTCTTTTTCTTAATAACAACTTTGTTATTAAAAGAGGCAGAATATCAAGTTCTTTGAATAGTTTAGAAACTGAAAACTGGTTCTTTCTAAACTTGGTGCGTAAAGACAATTACTCAAAAATCTATGTTTTGTTCTTATCAAAAGATAAACATCTCCCACTGCAACAGCTACCAGTTTTACAATAGTGCCCATGTGGACGGTGTTTTAATTATCATTTAGTTGCCGGGTTTCCTGGAACCCTGCAATGAATTGCGAACATGATTAATGGCATCTGTATCTACACTCCAGGTTCTGGTAGATAACACCACTAAACATGTTTCAACTAATGAATTAAATACACCTATATTGTTCTTAGTTCTAAGAAGACAGTCTACCTTAATGTCCAAGTCCTATTTCCAATCATTACAATTGGGATTACTAAGTCTTTCTTATAGTATGACTACTAGGGAATTGATAAACATTTTAAATCCTAAGAATCACAAAAATATTTGGTCAAGATCAACTCCTTAAAAATCCCCATGAATTTTGTATGCCACGATAGTGTGGACGTATACAAAATCAAAGAGGAGATTTTATTCATTAATTTTATTATCTCGTCAACTTTACTTTATGACGAATAAAATTAATAGTTGATCTGTCTTTGATCAAATATTTGGTCAAAAACTTTTGAATTTTAAAAAATATTGATTCCTCAAACAATATTATTTAAATTCACCAACACCTCAAACACCGTGAATTTTGCATGCCACGTTAGTGTGGACGTATACAAATTCAACATTTGTAAAAGGAGGGTTTTAACCCATTAATTTTATTATCTTGTCAATCTAACTTTTTGACAAATAAAATTAATAGTTGGTATTATTTGGTCACACAAACAATAGCAGTGACTCCGATGGGGAGGATACTATTAGATGTATCTAAGTGTATACCATTACTTGACACTAAGTCCATTAATAAGATTATGCCCCTTCCGTTGGAGAAGATCACACGCTCTTAATTAACTTCCTATAGTCATCCAAAAATGGAAGTCTGTTCTAGTGATCCACAAACAAGCTCATCCGTTATGGAGGAAGGCACTCAGAGCCAACGCGCAAGCTTGTTTGCATCACTTACAAACCAATAATGGAGACCATGGGATTTACTTAAAAATCCCTCTCCCACTTAGTTATTTATAAAAGAGGAATTTTAACTATGCTAGCCTACTAAATATGTAAACTAAAATGCACACACAGCACAATATAAAAGCAATAAATAGAAAATCTATTTTTCAACTATTATGGCTTTTATCTCTTATTGTCCTCCGTGTGTTGTCATCCCAAGTTGCTGTCATATTTGGCCACTGCCACCGGGTCTAGCTGTCGCATCCATCTTGCTCCTAGTTCCGCTGCGCCTCTGGTCCTTAGAAAGTTCCACGCTTTGCAAGATTCGATCCGCGACATAAATAGAATTTTACATTTTGATCCTATATTCCTCGAAGGAATGTACATGTAAACTAGATCGAACATAAAATAAAATTTACATCCATCGATCCTATATTCCATAAAAGGAATGTACATGTAACTACATCAAAAATAAAATCCTAATAAAACTAAATACAGCTCCTGCTGTATTTTAATACAATCATGCACACACATATAAATGCCCTTGACATGTCCAAGGGTCCAATCACACACATAATAACTATAAGCCATAATAGTTGGATCCTGCATCCACAAAGTTAGCACATCCTACTATTAACCTGCCTAAATTATGTATGACATGTGCATAATTAAACTAATACCAAATACACAGAGGCAAAACCCTAGCTCTGATACCAATTGTTGGTTACTACTCGAAAAACCTAGAGGCTCCACTATACAAAAATTTTGTACAAAGGTCTGAACCTTTTCCTAGCTACCATGTGTTCTTTTAAATTAAATTTTGGATCGCCTGCGGAACTTAACACGTTTGATCCAAAACTTAATCTATTCGTTCTTTTAGGTTTTGACTTGGGTCTCCTGCGGAACTTAACACGTTCGACCCAAATCACCTTAAGTTATTAATTCCATTAAATATTAATTTCCATAATTGGTTCCCAGTACTGACGTGGCGAGGCACATGATCTTCTTGGATATGGGAGCAACCACCACCGACTAGACAAAACCTTTTATGGAAAGCTAATATTTAATTTCCTAAAATAACTTTAGGTTAACCGAAAAGAACAATCAAATCACAATGGAAAGAAAAACAAAAGAACACTATATCAAAAACAAATTTGAAACTCTAGAATCGTATGCCTCTTGTATTTAGTATTATTTCCAAAAATAACTAGTATGATGCGGAAACAAAAATTACTAGTTATACCTTTTAAAAAGACCTCTTGACCTTCTACCGTATTCCTCTTCTAACCTCGGACGTTGTGTGGGCAACGAACTTCCGAGATGAGAACCACCAAGCACCTTCTTCTTCCTTACAAGTTTCGGCCATCAAAACTTCTCCTAGGATGAAGAGGTTCGGCCACCACCACCATGCTCCAAGGGATGCTAGAAAAGAGGCTTCTTTTCTCTCCTTCTTCTCCTTCTTAGATCCGGCCACCAAAGCTATCTCCACCATGAGAAGGTTTCGGCCACACAAAGGAGAGGAGAGGAAAGAAAGGGCCGGCCACACCCAAGGAGAAAAGAGAGGAAAAATAGAATAGAGTTGTTAGCCTTGAAGCCTCCTCTACCCCCTCTTTTATAATCCTTGGTCTTGGCAAATAAGGAAAATTTAATAAAAACTTCCTTAATTCTTTTGCCATTGAAAAGGAAAATTTATTTAATTAAAATAATTTTCTCTTTTCAAATTATAATGGCCGACCACTCTTCTCCCCAAAACAAGGAGAGTTTTAATTAAAACAAAAATTAAAACTTCCTAATTTGTTTCTAGAAATTTATAAAAATTTCTCCAATAATTTTAATCCCTTCATGATTGGTTAATAAAAATAAATTTTATAAATTAAAATCTTTCTTTTAAACATATGGATAATTTCCAAAAAGGAAAGTTATCTCTAAAAATTAAAATCTCCTTTAAATGTACAAATAAGGAAAGATATTAAATCTTTTCTTAATCTTTTGTAGAAACTAATAAAAGAGAATTTTTAATTTTTAAACTTTCTTTTAAATCATGAATATAATTAAAAGGAAAGTTTTTATCAAAATTAAAATCAACCTTTTAATCTACAAATAAGGAAAGAGATTTTAACTCTTCTCTTAATCTTTTGTAGAATCTTATAAAAGGAAGGATTTAAATTTTTAAACTCTCTTTTAAATTATATTATCCACATAAGAAAAATTTAAAATTAAAATTCCTTTTTATTTTAATAGGGGCGGCCACATGAATTCACCCATGAACATACCCATGGCCGGCCCTAGCTTGGTCTCCAAGCTAGCTTGTTCGGCCCCTATAGGATGGGTAAGAAGGTGGGTATAGGTGGGTATAGTACTCTATAATTAAGAGGCTACGATAGGGACCGAGAGGAGGAATTGGTTTTGGTCTCCCGATAAAATTAAGCATCCCGTGCTCGCCCCGAACACACAACTTAATTTTATCAATAATAATTCATTCCACTAGAGAACTATTATTGAACTACCGCACCAATCCCAAATTACATTTTGGGCTCCTTCTTATTATGAGTGTGTTAGTCTCCCTGTATTTAAGATAACAAATGTCCACTAATTAAGTAAGTTACTGACAACTCACTTAATTAATATCTAGCTCCAAGAGTAGTACCACTCAACTTCATCGTCATGTCAGACTAAGTCCACCTGCAGGGTTTAACATGACAATCCTTATGAGCTCCTCTTGGGGACATTCTCAACCTAGATTACTAGGACACAGTTTCCTTCTATAATCAACAACACACACTATAATTGATATCATTTCCCAACTTATCGAGCTTATTGATTCATCGAACTAAATCTCACCCATTGATAAATTAAAGAAATAAATATCAAATATATGTGCTTGTTATTATATTAGGATTAAGAGCACACACTTCCATAATAACCGAGGTCTTTGTTTCTTTATAAAGTCAGTATAAAAGAAACGACTTCAAATGGTCCTACTCAATACACTCTAAGTGTACTAGTGTAATTATATAGTTAAGATAAACTAACATCTAATTACACTACGACCTTCCAATGGTTTGTTCCTTTCCATCATGGTCGTGAGCCACTGTTTATAATTTATAAGGAACCGATAACATGATCTTCTGTGTGTGACACCACACACCATGTTATTTACAATATAAATTAATTGAGCAACTACATTTATCATAAATGTAGACATTTGACCAATGTGATTCTTATTTCTAGATAAATGTTCATACCAAAAGCTAGGCTTTTAGTATACACTCTAACACGTTCCTGAGTGAGAACAATTCTCAGGTTCCTGTACCAGTCCAGGAAATTTGCTCCGTTGAGCTTGTCCTTCTTAAGGACAGATCGCAGGGAGAAAATGTTCGTATTCGACGTCATGGCAATTCTACAACAAAAAATAAATGAAGAAATAAATATCATATTCTTTTAAAATCATTTAATTAGGCCTTTAATTAAATGATGCTCCCACTGAATTCTATAATTCTTGTGGGACAAGATCCACATCATACTAACCCTTGAGTTAGCTTTGGCTAATACCCCCAAGGCTTAGTATGATCGGTAGGTAACGATTACCAATTACATCTCTATGCAACTCTTGTTTATAGAATCAATATCTGTATTTATATTAAAACTCGAGTTAGCTTTCGCTAATACGCCCGAGAGTTAATATAGATGTGATTTTGACCTATCTTTCCAACTATTGGAAGAATGCCTATAGTTGACTCGATCCAACCGAGTAACTATGAATACTCAATCTAATTGAGTTTTTATTCACCCATGCGTTGATAGACGGGACCAAGATTGTCCCTCCGTACCCTACCAAGATAATATGTATTGCTCTGCTTTGGCAGATTCAACAATACATGTGATCGAGGTAGTGATAGGTATCACGGCACGGTTAGGCATTTTAGAGTTGGTTCGATCTAGATCTAATCTAATCGAGAAGAATGCATCTTGTGCACGACTTAGATCTAATCTAATCGCAAGGGTGCATCATGTGCACGACTTAGATCTAATCTAATCGTTAAGGCACTAATTAATTAATTAATTATTAAACATGCATCAAATACATAATAATTAATTAATTAATCTATTTGTGATTTAGTCATGGCCCTACTACGATCTTCTCAAGCCAATGAGAAGATCGATTGGTCAACCTAGGGTCAACAGCTTCTCCAAGCGCCTCCCTTTGACCACCTTGTGTTGCTCGTGCCTGCCTCGGAACTCCGTCTCGTGTGGACCCTCCACCGCTCCAATTTGTACATTACAATTTGAAACTCGAGTTACATTCGAGTCTAAATCTAATTTACAACAAGAATAAAAGACGAGGCACGACACGCAGGTCGCGAATAATAAAATAAATACAACACGCGAAAACACATCACGGCACGCAGGCCGTATTATGAATTACAACACAACCAATCATATTGGGTTTTGGGCCATGACTATCACAAATTAATATATAATTCAAAATTATATATTTTTCATAATTTTCTATAATTTTAAAATTAATTTTTACAATTTTACGAATAAAATTTCCTGGCAGTCCCGTTTAGCGGTTTCGGGCGCAATCGCGGAACGGATCCCCTTGCGGGGCCCAGGGGCATCGCCCCTACCCGCGATCTAACCATCGCGAGAGTTCCTTTGCGATCCTACAGCGCCTAAACCCGCTGTCCCAAAACGATTTTGGCCGAGACATTACCGTTTCGGAAAAATCTTCCTGACGGGTTCGTTTTTAGCGATTTCGGGTGCGATCGCGGAACAAATCCCCTTGCGGGGTTAGGGGCAGCGCCCCTACCCACGATCTAACCATCGTGAGTTGCTCCGTTGCGATCTAAAGGCACCCGAGTCCGCTGTCCCAAAAGATTTTGGGTCGAAACGAAGCCGTTGGGGAAAATTCTTCCCGATAGCCGAAGCCTACAAGTGCCGAGACACATTACCCATAAAAACATAAAAATTGAATTTTTATAGAAAATCACAGAAGCTTTTGTTTTCCAAAAACCAAAACTAACTCGTACAAGTCTTTGCACGTGGCTCGATACCACAGTTGGGTTCTTCAGCTTTTTCGCGTCGCGGAAACCCCGAAGGACCCAAAGCCGTAGATCCGTGCAAAGATTCGTATAAAAATTCAAAAAACTATTTCTTGTACGAGTTCAAAAACTGATCTACTACTTAGATCTATGAGGAAAAAGTATTTACCCTTGATGCGATGCCCTTCGCGTTCCCGCTCGTCCAAATGATGCCGGATCTCAAGACCGTCAAGCGCTGGTCCTCTAGAAGTATCCACACGGACACACTAGATGGAGATGACCAAAAACCAAGGTGTGCTAGCACCTATGTGGTTCGACCAAGGGAGGAGAGGGAGAGGGAGAGCTTGAGAGGGAGAAGGAGGAAGATGCACACAAGTGAATGAAAAATAAATTTTTTCACCCAAAAACCAAGTGGCCGGCCACATTTCAAAATTCACATTAATTGCATTAATTGCAATTAATATGAAACCATAAAATCACATTAATTGCATTAATTGCAATTAATATGAAACCATTAAGAGAGTGGCTTTGTTACTTCCATGAGGTGGCACCCATGATGATGTGGAACATCATTATTGGTCCACCTAATGCCAACTCACCAATGAGGTGGCAAAAAGGTCAAGTCAAAATTGACCTTTGGTCTTCCTTCTCAAGTCAAGTCAAACTTGACTCCATCTCTACCATGGTGGATCTAATCCAACCATTTGATTCGAGCCAACTTAATATAATGAATCTAATTCATTAAATTAAATTGATTCAATGAGTCAAAATCTAAATTAGACTCATTTAACACATGAATCAACTTGAGTCGAACTCAAGTTAGCCCAATTAGGATTACTCTTAATCTAATTTGATTCATCAAATGAATCTAATCCTCTTGGTTCATCATATGAACCTAATCTCCACCTAATTGTCCTAAGTGTGTGACCCTATAGGTTCTTGTAACGTTGGCAATGCCCTAAACCCATTTAGGAGCATAAGTAATGAGCGGTATCTAGCAACACATCATTACTACCCAAGTTACAAGAATGTCGAGATCCGACATCACCTTGTAACTACCAATTGTGACTACTCACAAAATAATGACAAGTGTCCTTCTATCCTAGACATCTAGATTGATCAATATGAGACATAGACCGTGTCATCCTCTAATCAATCTAAATCTTGAACTCCAAGTTAGACTCACTCGATCAAATGAGCTCAACATCTAATGTTGACTCATTTGGGCATAGCCATGCGCTTAGTGGTCTCACTCTATCAAGAATAGCGATGTCACTCCCGTCATATGGGAGGGATAGATCCCATCTACATCACTCACATCCCTCTGCATAATTCGTTACATACCCAGTAATCGCCTTTATAGTCCACCCAGTTACGGGTGACGTTTGACGAAACTAAAGTACATAACTCCTTATGTAGGGATCCATGGTGACTTCAGGTCTAAGGACTAATAGTCATACTAATAGCCACATGAGAAAGTATATGACACTCATATAACGATCCATGATACTTTCTCATGGCGGGTCATTCAATATACATTCTCTAATGTATACCCATGTGTCAGCTTGATATCTCTATATCCATGACTTGTGAGATCAAGTCATCGAGCTGACCTACATGCTAGTCTTATTGTATTAACATTGTCCCTGAATGCTAATACTCGACTAGGAATGATTTAGAGTAGTGTTCCCTATATCATCTCACTATCGATTCAACTAATCGATTGATATAGGTATGAACCTTCTACTCAAGGACGCTATTATACTTAGTCTATTTGGCACTAATATAAATAAGTATAATAACCAAACAAATGCCTTTATTAATATACAAGAATATGATATACATGAGTCCGTACAATCATCAAATGATTGGCTCTAGGGCTCTAACTAACAATAGCCGACCCGACCGATCGGCCCCATAACCCGCCGATCGGTACCAGTTGCTTTTTTCTAGACCAATTCCAGGGCGGCCTTAGATTTCCTACCCATCCATTTATTTTGGAAGTTTGTAATTATTTCCGCATCTCGCTCGGCCAACTTGTGCCGAATTCCTTTAGGCTGCTGAGTGGGGTGGTCGTCCTCTTTAGGCTGCATAGTATTCCACTTGACCCCAAAATATTCCACTTCTTCTTCTACCCCAAACAATCCGAGTTGGGCACCTTTATTTTCCAAAGTAGAATAGGCTTCAAATTTTTTGATAATATGCCGACCTCCAACAAGCACTGGAAGGAGTTTTTCTTCTATATACGACTTCCCGAGCGGCCAGCATTCCGAACTAAATGGCAGACCGCTGTGCCGACCCAGCCGGAGCTCGGCAAATTCAGAAGCAATCCAGCCTACCTTCATGCGGCAAACTGGTTGTCCGGTCAGCGGTACAAAATCGACCAGTTGCTTCTCAAGGGGGTGTTGTACATTTTTGGATTATCTCCCGTTCGGGCCAATCTTCCCTACCGCATGAGTAAGGACTCTTTACTCACTTCGCCTTTTTTTGTCTAACTGATTTTAATTTTTTCTACTGCAGCTGAAGTCATGTGGCGCTCCAAGGCTACTGATCATCTGAAATTGAAAGCCGTGGAAATTGAGGCGGCTACCAAAAAAGAACTCGCCGAGCGGGGTCTAATCCCCAGCCGCCCGGCAGCTACAGGAGAGGGGGGGACGCAGTCCGCCCCTGAAACAGAAGTTACCCCAACCGCTTCAACGGAGGTTGAGGCAGATCCTGTTTCCTCTGCCCCAGCCGAGTTGGGAGTCCCCCAGGCCGGGAGCGTCGAAGAGACCCCAGCCTTCCGCCGACCCAAGGCGAACCACAGGCGCCGATCGAGGTCGCTTCGCCAGATCGCACGCCATCGCAGATCGGGACCTCAGTGGCCTCGCCCACCGCACAGCCCTCTGGCTCTCCTCCACTGACTCGTCGTCGCTTACGACGGTTGGGCGAAACTTCAACCATTGGGGAGTCCTCGGGCCAGGCGACTGAGGCTGAGGAAGTGTCGGCCGGCCACCCGACCGTCAAGACTACCCTTCGATTCCCATCGGAGGAATATTTATTATCTGCCGATCGGCCTTCAAGCCCCGTTCATGAGATAACCTTGAGGGGTCCGCTCGCCAAGCTTTTTGAGGACGCTCAGATTAGGGTGGCCCTCATGACGCCCAAGCAGCTTGGTGATAACCACATGCAGCAGGCCACTCAGGTAGGTTCATTTTTCTTCTTGTGTCCTGCTACTGTTTGGTTTCTGATTTTATTGTTTCCCTTACAGCATTGGGCCGAGCAAATCGCCACTAGCCATCGGCTGGCCGAGCTGGAGGATCTCATGGAAAAACTCCAAGTCTCGGGGGGTCCATCGGCCGAGCGGGAGAAACAAGCCCGTGAGGCCGAACAGAAGAAGGTCGCCGACCTGGCTACAGAAGTGGCTCGACTTGAAGGCCTGGTGAAGAAACGCGACACAGACGTGAAGCGCGCCAGTAGCCGGAAGAAGCGGGCGATTGCTGATCTGGACAAGATGAAAGTTGAAGTCCGAGCCCTAGATCAGCAATCTAAGAATCTGGAAGCCCAGCTAGCTGCCGAACGGGATGGGCGCTCCGCTGAACGCACTAAAGCGGAGGTGGACCAGAAAGTTCTCCAGGACTCGCTAATTGCCTCCCGAGCGGCTTTCAGAAAGTACAAGGAAGGGGAGCCGAGTCGCCTAGCAGCAGCGCGCCAAGAATACCTCCGCTCGGAGCGGTTCGGCGAAAAGTTCGGTGGCAACGTCTCCTCAACTTTCGCCGAGGCGGTCAAGGTCACCATGGCGTATTTGAAGAAGGGGGGGCACCTTCCTGCTGACCTGAGCATTCCCTCTTCAGATCTGGCGGCTATGATTGACGATATCCCGGACGCCTTTTTTAATTTTGAGGACCCGGAGTGAAGCGAGTTCTTCCCAGTACTTTCTGTATTTCATCTGCTGATGTAAAATTTTTGCATGTGCCGATCGGCGTAATTGTCTTCTTTTGTTCTATTTTTGCTTGCCCTTCATTGCCGTTTTTTGTCTGTTTGGTGCTTATTCGTAGAATCAGTTATGCTCCACGTGTTCCACACTAGACGACCGATCGGGTTAATCAGTTGACTTGTTTTCCTCGAAACCGTTTAGCGCTTGGCTATGCTGTTTGCATTCAGTGAATGCGAAGTATTGGCAAACTGATGGCCGATCGGACTTAATCAATTTAGTACTTGCGAACGCTCATTATTTGGCGTCCTTAGTCTCGTCCAGTAAGCTCACAGTCGCGGGTTTGACTCTCGATCTTTAACGTCGAATCTCGACGGCGCGGTTATTTATAGCCGGTCGGCGCGGCTCTCGATTTTTAACGACGGGGCTCGTCGGTCTTCTGCTCGGACGTTTATAGACGACGGCTCGTCTCTCGATCTTTAACGTCGGTGCTCGACGGCGCGGTTATTTATAGCCGGTCGGTGCGGCTCTCGATTTTTAACGACGGGGCTCGTCGGTCTTCCTTCGGGCGTTTAGACGCCGGCTCGTCTCGATCTTTAACGTCGGTGCTCGGCGGCGCGGTTTATAGCCGGTCGGGCGGCTCTCGATTTTAACGGGGCTCGTCGGTCTTCCGCTCGGTTGACGCCGGCTCGTCTCTCGATCTTTAACGTCGGTGCTCGACGGCGCGGTTATTTATAGCCGGTCGGCGCGGCTCTCGATTTTTAACGACGGGGCTCGTCGGTCTTCCGCTCGGACGTTTATAGACGCCGGCTCGTCTCTCGATCTTTAACGTCGGTGCTCGACGGCGCGGTTATTTATAGTCGGTCGGCGCGGCTCTCGATTTTTAACGACGGGGCTCGTCGGTCTTCCGCTCGGACGTTTATAGACGCCGGCTCGTCTCTCGATCTTTAACGTCGGTGCTCGACGGCGCAGTTATTTATAGCCGGTCGGCGCGGCTCTCGATTTTTAACGACGGGGCTCGTCGGTCTTCCGCTCGGACGTTTATAGACGCCGGCTCGTCTCTCGATCTTTAACGTCGGTGCTCGACGGCGCGGTTATTTATAGCCGGTCGGCGCGGCTCTCGATTTTTAACGACGGGGCTCGTCGGCTCTTCGGGCGTTTATAGGCCGGCTCGTCTCGATCTTTAACGCCGGTGCTCGACGGCGCGGTTATTTATAGCCGGTCGGCTCGGCTCTTAACGACGGGGCTCGTCGGTCTTCCGCTCGGACGTTTATAGACGCCGGCGTCTCTCGATCTTTAACGTCGGTGCTCGACGGCGCGATTTATAGCGGTCGGCGCGGCTCTCGATTTTAACGGCGGGGCTCGTCGGTCTTCCGCTCGGACGTTTATACGCCGGCTCGTCTCTCGATCTTTAACGCGTCGGTGCTCGGCGGCGCGGTTATTTATAGCCGTCGGCGCGGCTCTCGATTTTAACGACGGGCTCGTCGGTCTTCCGCTCGGGCGTTATAGACGCCGGCTCGTCTCTCGATCTTTAACGCCGGTGCTCGGCGGCGGTTATTATAGCGGTCGGCTCTCGATTTTAACGACGGGCTCGTCGGTCTTCCGCGCGCGTTTATAGACGCGGCTCGTCTCTCGATCTTTAACGCCGGTGCTCGACGGCGCGGTTATTTATAGCGGTCGGCGCGGCTCTCGATTTTAACGACGGGGCTCGTCGGTCTTCCGCTCGGGCGTTTATAGACGTCGTCTCTCGATCTTTAACGTCGGTGCTCGACGGCGTATTTATAGCCGGTCGGCGCGGCTCTCGATTTTAACGACGGGCTCGTCGGTCTTCCGCTCGGCGTTATAGACGCCGGCTCGTCTCGATCTTTAACGTCGGTGCTCGACGGCGCGGTTATTATAGCGGTCGGCGCGGCTCTCGATTTTAACGAGCGGGGCTCGTCGGTCTTCCTTCGGACGTTTATAGGCGGCCGCTCGTCTCTCGATCTTTAACGTCGGTGCTCGACGGCGTATTTATAGCCGGTCGGCGCGGCTCTCGATTTTAACGACGGGGCTCGTCGGTCTTCCGCTCGGACGTTTATAGACGCGGCTCGTCTCTCGATCTTTAACGTCGGTGCTCGGCGCGGTTATTTATAGCCGGTCGGCGCGGCTCTCGATTTTAACGGCGGGGCTCGTCGGTCTTCCGCTCGGACGTTTATACGCCGGCTCGTCTCTCGATCTTTAACGTCGGTGCTCGACGCGGTTATTTATAGCCGGTCGGCGCGGCTCTCGAATTTTAACGACGGGGCTCGTCGGTCTTCCGCTCGGACGTTTATAGACGCCGGCTCGTCTCTCGATCTTTAACGTCGGTGCTCGACGGCGCGGTTATTTATAGCCGGTCGGCGCGGCTCTCGATTTTTAACGACGGGGCTCGTCGGTCTTCCGCTCGGACGTTTATAGACGCCGGCTCGTCTCTCGATCTTTAACGTCGGTGCTCGACGGCGCGGTTATTTATAGCCGGTCGGCGCGGCTCTCGATTTTTAACGACGGGGCTCGTCGGTCTTCCGCTCGGACGTTTATAGACGCCGGCTCGTCTCTCGATCTTTAACGTCGGTGCTCGACGGCGCGGTTATTTATAGCCGGTCGGCGCGGCTCTCGATTTTTAACGACGGGGCTCGTCGGTCTTCCGCTCGGACGTTTATAGACGCCGGCTCGTCTCTCGATCTTTAACGTCGGTGCTCGACGGCGCGGTTATTTATAGCCGGTCGGCGCGGCTCTCGATTTTTAACGACGGGGCTCGTCGGTCTTCCGCTCGGACGTTTATAGACGCCGGCTCGTCTCTCGATCTTTAACGTCGGTGCTCGACGGCGCGGTTATTTATAGCCGGTCGGCGCGGCTCTCGATTTTTAACGACGGGGCTCGTCGGTCTTCCGCTCGGACGTTTATAGACGCCGTCTCTCGATCTTTAACGTCGGTGCTCGACGGCGCGGTTATTTATAGCCGGTCGGCGCGGCTCTCGATTTTAAACGACGGGGCTCGTCGGTCTTCCGATCGGACGTTTATAGACGCCGGCTCGTCTCTCGATCTTTAACGTCGGTGCTCGCGGCGCGGTTATTTATAGCCGGTCGGCGCGGCTCTCGATTTTAACGCGGGGCTCGTCGGTCTTCCTCGGACGTTTATAGACGCGGCTCGTCTCTCGATCTTTAACGTCGGTGCTCGGCGCGGTTATTATAGCCGGTCGGCGCGGCTCTCGATTTTTAACGACGGGCTCGTCGGCGCCTCGGACGTTTATAGACGCGGCTCGTCTCTCGATCTTTAACGCCGGTGCTCGATATTTATAGCCGGTCGGCGCGGCTCTCGATTTTAACGGGGCTCGTCGGTCTTCCTTCGGGCGTTTATAGGCGCGGCTCGTCTCGATCTTTAGCGTCGGTGCTCGGCGGCGCGGTTTATAGCCGGTCGGGCGGCTCTCGATTTTAACGGCCAGGGCTCGTCGGTCTTCCTTCGGGCGTTTATAGGCGGCTCGTCTCGATCTTTACGTCGGTGCTCGGCGTTATTATAGCGGTCGGTAGCGGCTCTCGATTTTAACGCAGGGCTCGTCGGTCTTCCTTCGGGCGTTTATAGACGCGGCTCGTCTCGATCTTCGCGTCTTGCGGTCGTCTCGATTTTAGGGCTCGTCGGTCTTCCGCGCGTCCTCGATCTATTATTATAGCGGTCGGCGGCTCGATTTTAACGCGGGGCTCGTCGGTCTTCCTTCGGGCGTTTATAGGCGCGGCTCGTCTCGATCTTTAACGTCGGTGCTCGGCAGCGCGGTTATTATAGCGGTCGGCCGGCTCGATTTTAACGACGGGCTCGTCGGTCTTCCCGGGCGTTTATAGGCCGGCTCGTCTCGATCTTTTCGGTGCTCGCGGTAGCGGTTAGCGCTCGATTTTAGCTCGTCGGTCTTCCGCTTCGGGCGTTTATAGGCGCGGCTCGTCTCTCGATCTTTAACGTCGGTGCTCGGCGCGGTTATTTATAGCCGGTCGGCGCGGCTCTCGATTTTTAACGACGGGGCTCGTCGGTCTTCCGCTCGGACGTTTGCCGGCTCGTCTCTCGATCTTTAACGTCGGTGCTCGACGGCGCGGTTAGGTCGGCGCGGCTCTCGATTTTTAACGACGGGGCTCGTCGGTCTTCCGCTCGGACGTTTATAGGCGCCGGCTCGTCTCTCGATCTTTAACGCCGGTGCTCGTCGGTTATTTATAGCGGTCGGCGCGGCTCTCGATTTTAACGACGGGGCTCGTCGGTCTTCCGCCCGGACGTTTATAGACGCGGCTCGTCTCTCGATCTTTAACGTCGGTGCTCGACGGCGCGGTTATTATAGCCGGTCGGCGCGGCTCTCGATTTACGACGGGGCTCGTCGGTCTTCCGCTCGGGCGTTTATAGACGCGGCTCGTCTCTCGATCTTTAACGTCGGTGCTCGGCGGGCTTATTATAGTCGGCGCGGCTCTCGATTTTAACGACGGGCTCGTCGGTCTTCCGCGCGTTTATAGACGCGGCTCGTCTCTCGATCTTTAACGTCGGTGCTCGACGCGGTTATTTATAGCCGGTCGGCGCTGCTCTCGATTTTAACGGCGGGCTCGTCGGCGCTCGGACGTTTATAGACGCCGGCTCGTCTCTCGATCTTTAACGTCGGTGCTCGACGGCGCGGTTATTTATAGCCGGTCGGGTCGGCTCTCGATTTTTAACGAGCGGGGCTCGTCGGTCTTCCTTCGGACGTTTATAGGCGCGCTCGTCTCGATCTTTAACGCGTCGGTGCTCGGCGCGGTTATTTATAGCCGGTCGGCGCGGCTCTCGTTTAACGACGGGGCTCGTCGGTCTTCCGCTCGGGCGTTTATAGACGCCGGCTCGTCTCTCGATCTTTGTGCTCGACGGCGCGGTTATTTATAGCCGGTCGGCGCGGCGCTCGATTTTTGCCGACGGGGCTCGTCGGCTTTCCGCTCGGACGTTTATAGATGCCGGCTCGTCTCTCGATCTTTAATGTCGGTGCTCGACGACGCGGATATTTATAGCCGGTCGGCGCGGCTCTCGATTTTTAACGACGGGGCTCGTCGGTCTTCCGTTCGGACGTTTATAGACGCCGGCTCGTCTCTCGATCTTTAACGTCGGTGCTCGACGGCGCGGTTATTTATAGCCGGTCGGCGTGGCTTTAACGACGGGGCTCGTCGGTCTTCCGCTCGGGCGTTTATAGACGCCGGCTCGTCTCTCGATCTTTAACGTCGGTGCTCGACGCGGTTATTTATAGCGGTCGGCGGCTCTCGATTTTAACGGCGGGCTCGTCGGTCTTCCGCCGGACGCGTTTATAGGCGCGGCTCGTCTCTCGATCTTTAACGTCGGTGCTCGACGGCGCGGTTATTTATAGGTCGGCGCGCTCTCGATTTTAACGGCGGGGCTCGTCGGTCTTCCTTCGGACGTTTATAGGCGCCGGCTCGTTCGATCTTTAACGACGGAGCTCGACGGCGCGGTTATTTATAGCCGGTCGGCGCGGCTCTCGATTTTTAACGACGGGGCTCGTCGGTCTTCCGCTCGGACGTTTATAGACGCCGGCTCGTCTCTCGATCTTTAACGTCGGTGCTCGACGGCGCGGTTTTTTATAGCCGGTCGGCGCGGCTCTCGATTTTTAACGACGGGGCTCGTCGGTCTTCTGCTCGGACGTTTATAGACGCCGGCTCGTCTCTCGATCTTTAACGTCGGTGCTCGACGGCGCGGTTATTTATAGCCGGTCGGCGCGGCTCTCGATTTTTAACGACGGGGCTCGTCGGTCTTCCGCTCGGACGTTTATAGACGCCGGCTCGTCTCTCGATCTTTAACGTCGGTGCTCGACGGCGCGGTTATTTATAGCCGGTCGGCGCGGCTCTCGATTTTTAACGACGGGGCTCGTCGGTCTTCCGCTCGGACGTTTATAGACGCCGGCTCGTCTCTCGATCTTTAACGTCGGTGCTCGACGGCGCGGTTATTTATAGCCGGTCGTACCCGCTCTCGATTTTTAACGACGGGGCTCATCGGTCTTCCGCTCGGACGTTTATAGACGCCGGCTCGTCTCTCGATCTTTAACGTCGGTGCTCGACGGCGCGGTTATTTATAGCCGGTCGGCGCGGCTCTCGATTTTTAACGACGGGGCTCGTCGGTCTTCCGCTCGGACGTTTATAGACGCCGGCTCGTCTCTCGATCTTTAACGTCGGTGCTCGACGGTGCGGTTATTTATAGCCGGTCGGCGCGGCTCTCGATTTTTAACGACGGGGCTCGTCGGTCTTCCGCTCGGACGTTTATAGACGCGGGGGCGGCCGTCGATCTTTAACGTCGGTGCTCGACGGCGCGGTTATTTATAGCCGGTCGGCGCGGCTCTCGATTTTTAACGACGGGGCTCGTCGGTCTTCCGCTCGGACGTTTATAGACGCCGGCTCGTCTCTCGATCTTTAACGTCGGTGCTCGACGGCGCGGATATTTATAGCCGGTCGGCGCGGCTCTCGATTTTTAACGACGGGGCTCGTCGGTCTTCCGCTCGGGCGATTATAGCCGCCTCGTCTCGATCTTTAACGCGTCGGTGCTCGACGGCGGTTATTTATAGCGGTCGGCCTCGATTTTAACGCGGGCTCGTCGGTCTTCCGCTTGGACGTATACGCCGGCTCGTCTCTCGATCTTTAACGCCGGTGCTCGGTTATTTATAGCGGTCGGCGCGGCTCTCGATTTTAACGACGGGCTCGTCGGTCTTCCTCGGACGTTTATAGACGCCGGCTCGTCTCTCGATCTTTAACGTCGGTGCTCGACGGCGTATTTATAGCCGGTCGGCGCGGCTCTCGATTTTAACGGCGGGCTCGTCGGTCTTCCGCCGGACGTTTATAGGCGCGGCTCGTCTCTCGATCTTTAACGTCGGTGCTCGGCGCGGTTATTTATAGCCGGTCGGCGCGTCTCGATTTTTAACGACGGGCTCGTCGGTCTTCCGCTTCGGACGTTTATAGGCGCGGCTCGTCTCGATCTTTACGTCGGTGCTCGGCGGCGGTTATTTATAGCCGGTCGGCGCGGCTCTCGATTTTAGAGCTCGTCGGTCTTCCGCTCGGACGTTTATAGACGCCGGCTCGTCTCGATCTTTAACGTCGGTGCTCGGCGCGCGGTTATTATAGCCGGTCGGTCTCGATTTTAACGACGGGGCTCGTCGGTCTTCCGCTCGGACGTTTATAGACGCCCGCTCGTCTCTCGATCTTTGCCGGTGCTCGACGGCGTTATTTATAGCGGTCGGCGCTCTCGATTTTAACGGCGGGCTCGTCGGTCTTCCGCTCGGACGTTTATAGACGCCGGCTCGTCTCGATCTTTAACGCGTCGGTGCTCGACGGCGCGGTTATTTATAGCGGCGCGGCTCTCGATTTTAACGACGGGCTCGTCGGTCTTCCGCTCGGAACAGACGCCGGCTCGTCTCGATCTTTAACGTCGGTGCTCGGCGAGGTTATTTATAGCCGGTCGGCGCGGCTCTCGATTTTAACGACGGGGCTCGTCGGTCTTCCGCTCGGGCGTTTGGCGCGTCTCTCGATCTTTAACGTCGGTGCTCGACGGCGCGGTTATTATAGCCGTCGGCTCTCGATTTTTAACGACGGGGCTCGTCGGTCTTCCGCTCGGGCGTTTATAGCCGGCTCGTCTCTCGATCTTTAACGTCCGGTGCTCGACGGCGGTTATTTATAGCGGTCGGCCGCGGCTCGATTTTAACGAGCGGGGCTCGTCGGTCTTCCGCCCGGACGGTTTATAGGCGCGTCTCTCGATCTTTAACGTCGGTGCTCGACGGCGCGGTTATTTATAGCCGGTCGGCGCGGCTCTCGATTTTTAACGACGGGGCTCGTCGGTCTTCTGCTCGGACGTTTATAGACGCCGGCTCGTCTCTCGATCTTTAACGTCGGTGCTCGACGGCGCGGTTATTTATAGCCGGTCGGCGCGGCTCTCGATTTTTAACGACGGGGCTCGTCGGTCTTCCGCTCGGACGTTTATAGACGCCGGCTCGTCTCTCGATCTTTAACGTCGGTGCTCGACGGTGCGGTTATTTATAGCCGGTCGGCGCGGCTCTCGATTTTTAACGACGGGGCTCGTCGGCCTTCAAGGCTAACTCCTTACCAGGTCGAGCGACCTTGGCCTTCATAACTTATCTAGCGCTTGGACAGCCTTTGTGCCCGGCCGAACGGCACGGGTCATTTGATTGCGAATCCAATCGGCTGGGAGGCCTTTACTATTCGGGCGCTTGGTTCGGATAATCCATATGCCCTTTTCACCTAGCTTGGAGAACGTACTCCTGGCCGGCTCTCGATTTTAACGGCGGGCTCGTCGGTCTCGGACGTTTATAGACGCGGCTCGTCTCTCGATCTTTAACGTCGGTGCTCGACGGCGCGGTTATTTATAGCCGGTCGGTGCGGCTCTCGATTTTTAACGACGGGGTCGTCGGCTCGGGTTTATAGACGCGGCTCGTCTCTCGATCTTTAACGCCGGTGCTCGTCGGTCTTCGGCGCGGCTCTCGATTTTAACGGCGGGGCTCGTCGGTCTTCCGCTCGGACGTTTATAGACGCCGGCCTCGATCTTTAACGTCGGTGCTCGATGGCGCGGTTATTTATAGCGGTCGGCGCGGCTCTCGATTTTAACGACGGGGCTCGTCGGTCTTCCGCTCGCTTATAGGCGCGGCTCTCGATCTTTAACGCCGGTGCTCGACGGCGCGGTTATTTATAGCGGTTCGTCTCTCGATCGTCGGTGCTGCTCTCGATTTTAACGGGGCTTCGGTCTTCCGCTTCGGGCGTTTATAGGCCGGCTCGTCTCGATCTTTAACGCTCGGTGCTCGAGCGGCGCGGTTATTTATAGCGGTCTCTCGATTTTAACGACGGGTCTTCCGCTCGGACGTTTATAGGCGGCTCGTCTCGATCTTTAACGGTGCTCGGGCGCTTATTTATAGCGGTCGGCTCTCGATTTTAACGACGGGCTCGTCGGTCTTCGCTCGGACGCGTTTATAGGCGCGGCTCGTCTCTCGATCTTTAACGTCGGTGCTCGGCGGCGTTATTTATAGCGGTCGGCGCTCTCGATTTTAACGACGGGCTCGTCGGTCTTCCGCTTCGGGCGTTTATAGGCGCTCTCTCGATCTTTAACGCGTCGGTGCTCGACGCGCGGTTATTTATAGTCGGTCGGCGCGGCTCTCGATTTGGAGCTCGACGGTCTTCCGCTCGGACGTTTATAGACGCCGGCTCGTCTCGATCTTTAACGCGGTGCTCGGCATTATAGCGGTCGGTGCGGCTCTCGATTTTAACGCGGGGCTCGTCGGTCTTCCGCCCGGACGGTTTATAGACGCCGCTCGTCTCTCGATCTTTAACGTCGGTGCTCGACGGCGCGGTTATTTAGTCGGCGCGGCTCTCGATTTTAACGACGGGCTCGTCGGTCTTCCGGGCGTTTATAGACGCCGGCTCGTCTCGATCTTTAACGTCGGTGCTCGACGGCGCGGTTATTTATAGCCTCGGCGCGGCTCTCGATTTTAACGACGGGGCTCGTCGGTCTTCCGCTCGGACGTTTATAGGCGCGGCTCTCGATCTTTAACGTCGGTGCTCGACGGCACGGTTATTTATAGCCGGTCGGTGCGGCTCTCTTTTAACGACGGGGCTCGTCGGTCTTCCGCTCGGGGACGTTTATAGACGCCGCCTCGTCTCTCGATCTTTATCGGTGCTCGACGACGCGGTTATTTATAGCCGGTCGGTGCGGCTCGATTTTTAACGACGGGCTCGTCGGTCTTCCGCTCGTTTATAGCGCGGCTCTCTCGATCTTTAACGCCGGTGCTCGGCGGCGCGGATTTATAGCCGGTCGGTGCGGCTCTCGATTTTTAACGACGGGGCTCGTCGGTCTTCGGACGCTTTATAGACGCCGGCTCGTCTCGATCTTTAACGTCGGTGCTCGACGGCGCGGTTATTTATGTCGGCGCGGCCCTCGATTTTTAACGACGGGGCTCGTCGGTCTTCCGCTCGGGCCGTTAGGCGCGGCTCTCGATCTTTAACGCCGGTGCTCGACGGCGCGGTATTTATAGGCGGTCGGCGCGGCTCTCGATTTTAACGACGGGCTCGTCCGTCTTCCGCTCGGACGTTTATAGGCGGCTCGTCTCTCGATCTTTAACGCTCGTGCTCGGCGCGCGCGGCATCGAGCACGGCGGGCTTCGATTCTACCAGGGCCTTGGGTCTTCCGCTCGGGCGTTTATAGGCGCCGGCTCGTCTCGCGATCTTTAACGCGTCGGTGCTCGACGCGGTTATTTATAGCGGCGGCCACGCTCTGATTTAACGTCTGGGCTAAGATTAAAGCTAATTTTAACGCTTCCGTTCGGCGCAGCTTAAAATATACAGAATTAGCTCCATATTACACCACTTTGCTTCCCGCACGTGGCCTTCGGTTTTTGTGTCGATGCTTGGGTATCGTACGCCCGGCCGAACGGCACGGGGTCTTCAGCATTGAGCATTTTGGCTCGGATAATTTACCTCCGTCCGAACGGTACGGGGCCTTCGATCTTTCTTGACGATGCCTTATATTTATTCTCTAGATTTTTCGTTTCTGCATTTCAAGCATTCAGTCGAAAAAAGTATACAGGATGATTTACATTGGCACACCTTTCATCCCGCCCGGTAAGGCTGGAGGTGATTTGCGCTCCACGGCCTATCTAGCTGCCGACCGTCCTCGTCCTCCAAATAATACGCGCCTGAGCGGAGCTTTTCGATGATTTTGAAGGGACCTGCCCACGGAGCTTCAAGCTTGCCAACGTCGCCGACCGGCTTGATTTTCTTCCAGACGAGGTCGCCGACCTGGAAGGATCGGGGAATGACGCGCCGGTTGTAGTTTTGCTTCATCCGTTGACGGTACGCCATCAGCCGTACGGCTGCCTTGGCCCGCTCCTCATCAACCAAATCCAGCTCCATGTTCCTCCGCTCGGCGTTGCTTCCATCGTAACATTGGACCCGGACGGACTCGACGCCGACTTCAACCGGAATGACTGCTTCGCCGCCGTACACCAGATGAAAAGGTGTGACGCCCGTTGCTTCCTTAGGAGTCGTCCGGATGGCCCATAAAACGCCCGGCACTTCATCTGGCCAACTTCCTCCCAAGTGGTCGAGCCGAGCGCGCAGAATACGGAGAATTTCCCGATTGGCTACTTCAGCTTGACCGTTGCTTTGGGGGTAAGCCACGGATGTAAAGTGTTGCTCGATGCCGTAGCTTTTGCACCACTCTTCTAGCACTTTCCCTGTGAATTGCCACCCATTGTCGGAAACCAATCGGCGAGGGATACCGAACCTACAGATGATGTGTTGCCAGATGAATTTTTTGACCATCTGTTCAGTGATCCTGGCTAGTGGCTCGGCCTCCACCCACTTGGAAAAATAATCGACCGCCACCAGCAAAAATTTCCTCTGCCCGGTCGCCATCGGAAATGGACCCACAATATCCATTCCCCATTGATCGAACGGACATGAAACGGCTGATGTCTTCATCTCCTCTGCCGGTCGGTGCGAGAAGTTGTGATACTTCTGGCATGAAAGGCACGTAGATACTGTCCGAGCGGCGTCCATTTGTAAGGTCGGCCAAAAGTATCCAGCTAGCAAAATCTTCTTGGCTAGTGATCGTCCGCCCGGATGTCCTCCGCACGATCCTTGATGTACCTCTTGGAGGATGTAAGCCGAGTCTTCCGAGCTCACACACTTCAACAGCGGGCGAGAGAAAGCCTTCCTGTAGAGCTAATCGCCGATGAGTGTGAACCGACCGGCCCTCCTCCTGAGCAGCTGGGCTTCATCCCGATCGGCAGGAGTGGTGCCCGAGCGCAAAAACTCCATGATGGGTGTCCTCCAGTCGTCCGAAAACATGAGGCCTTCCATCCGGTCAACATGTGCCACCAAAGATACTTGTTCAATTGGCCTCGGGATAATGACCGGCGTTATAGAACTTGCTAGTTTGGCCAACTCATCGGCTGCTTGGTTCTCCGTTCGGGGAATCTTCTGAATAAGAACCTCGCGGAAATTAGCTTTGAGTTTTTCAAAGGCCTCAAAGCGCCCATGAGTTGCTGAGCTGCAAGCTGGGAATCTGAGTGATCACGACCCGACTGGCTCCCACATGCCGTCGGCTTGTAATCCGGCTATGAGGGCCTCATACTCTGCTTCATTGTTGGTAGCTTTGTAATCCAGCCGGACGGATAAGTGCATCTTTTCTTCTTGAGGCGAGAGCAGCAATATTCCAATCCCACTTCCGAGCCGAGTGGAAGACCCATCCACATATATTCTCCACAGAGCTTCCGGCTCCGGCTTTTGCACTTCGATCACAAAATCAGCCAAGGATTGCGCTTTGATCGCCGAGCGGGGCTGGTATTGGATGTCAAATTCACTTAGTTCTGTCGTCCATTTGATGAGCCGTCCGGACGCTTCTGGATTCAACAGCACTCTTCCTAGTGGGCTGTTCGTCCGGACAATGATGGTGTGAGCCAAGAAATATGGTCGAAGGCGCCGAGCGGCTAGAACCAAAGCAAAGGCCAACTTCTCGAGCCCGGTGTAACGAGATTCAGCATCTTTTAAAATGTGGCTCAGAAAATACACCGGCTGCTCTTCGCCGCTCGCCCTCACAAGTGCTGAGCCTACAGCATGCTCAGTTGACGACAGATAAATATAAAGTGACTCACCCCCGATCGGCTTGGCAAGTACAGGCAGAGAATTGAGATATGTTTTCAATTCTCCGAACGCTCGGTCACATTCTTCATCCCACTGGAACTTAGTAGCCTTGCGCAGGATCTTGAAGAATGGTAGGCTCCGGTCGGCGGTTTTGGAGATGAATCTGGACAAAGCAGTTATCCGACCGGTCAACCGCTGCACTTCCCTTGTATTTCTGGGAGGCGGCATGTCTTGTAGAGCTTTCACTTTGCTGGGATTTGCTTCAATTCCCCGCTCGGTCACTATGTACCCCAAGAAACGCCCTCCTTTTGCTCCGAACAGGCACTTCTGGGGATTTAGCTTGACTCCATATTTGCGTAGCGTTCGGAAGGTTTCTTCCATGTCCTTGAAGAGATCGGCCGCTCGGACTGATTTGATAAGAATGTCGTCCACATAGACTTCCAGATTCCGCCCGATCTGCTCCCTGAACACTTTGTTCATCAAGCGTTGATAGGTGGCCCCGGCATTCTTCAATCCGAACGGCATCACATTGTAGCAATATGTGCCGTCGGCAGTCACAAAGCTAACTTTTTCTTGATCTTCACGGGCGAGCGGCACTTGATGATAGCCTTGGTAGGCGTCGAGCATACATATTAACTCGCAGCCGGCCGTAGAGTCCACCAGCTGATCTATCCGGGGCAGGGGATAAAAATCTTTGGGGCATGCTTTGTTTAAGTCCCGAAAGTCGATGCAGACTCTCCACTTGCCGCCCGGCTTGGAGACTAATACTACGTTAGCCAGCCAGCTCGGGAACTGCACCTCGCGTATGTGGCCGGCTTCCAGAAGTTTCTCTACTTCCGCCCGGATGATGGCATTCTGCTCGACACTGAAATCTCTTTTTCTCTGCTTCACTGGCCGAGCGTCCGGTCGGACATGCAACTCATGCTGCGCTATGCTCGGCGAAATTCCAGGAAACTCATGTGTCGACCAGACGAAGACATCATGATTTCGTTGTAGGCATTGGATCAGTTCCTCCTTCTGCTCCTCCTCCAGATCAGAGGCGATAAAAGTCGTGGCCTCCGATCGGGTCGGATGGATCTGAACCTCCTCCTTTTCATCATAAATTAAAGCAGGAGGTTTTTCGGTTATGGCGTGTACTTCGATCCGGGGCGCCTTCCGAGCGGAACAGGCTTCTGCTCGGATCATCTCTATATAGCACCGCCGAGCTGCTAGCTGATCTCCACGTACTTCTCCTACTTTGTCGTCCACGGGGAACTTGATCTTCTGATGGAAGGTTGAGACGACTGCTCGGAATTCGCTGAGCGCCGGTCGTCCCAAAATGACGTTGTAGGACGAAGGAGAGTCGACCACCACGAAGTTTATTGTCCTGGTCCTCCTGAGCGGCTCTTCTCCCAGTGAGGTAGCCAACCGGATCTGTCCGACCGGCTGCACTTCGTTACCCGTGAACCCGTAGAGCGGCTCGATCAATTTGCAGCTGATCGAACGCCTTCTTGAATATAATGTTGACCGAGCTCCCTGTGTCAACAAATATGCGGTGAATAGTGTAATTTGCTATTACCGCTTTAATGAGCAGAGCGTCGTCGTGGGGCACTTCTACTCCTTCTAAGTCTCCGGGCCCGAAAGTGATTTCCGGTCCACTTGCCCGCTCTTGGCTACAACCGACTGCGTGGATCTGTAGCTGCCGGACGCCCGCCTTTCTGGCTCGGTTGGAGTCTCCTCCGGTCGGCCCACCAGCAATAACGTTGATCTCGCCTCGGGAAGTATTGCTTCTATTTTCCTCTTCCCGAGCAAACGGCCGGGATCGTTCTCTTGACGCTCGGCGATTCTCCTGCCTTGGAGATCGATGCCGATCGGGCGTCTGTTGATGTCGCCTCTCGGTGCGGGTCCGGTCGGCTTCATGGGTCCTTTGCCTCCTGTCGATGGAAGGAGACCGTCGCTCGGCCTTCCTGGGAACGGGATTAGCCACCAAGGGAAGACTTCGACAATCCCTTGTGTTGTGCGTATCCGTCCGGTGGAAGGAGCAAAACATAGGGGTCCATTTCTTCTTTGGCTTGCTTCGAGCGGCAGCTACTTCTTGTACTTGGGACCTTACACGAGGGGAGCGGATTGCTTCGGCCCTTGGTCCCCTCGGCGGTTGATGAGCGGCGTGCTGTTTCCGTTCGGCCTGAATAGGTGCCCGCTCGGTTGGAGTTTCCTTTTTCCGGGCGGCTTGCGCTTCTTCCACGTTAATGTACTCGTTGGCCCGATGCAGCATATGATCATAATCTTTGGGCGGCTTTCGGATGAGCGACCGGAAGAAGTCCCCATCCACAAGGCCTTGCATGAAGGCATTCATCATCGTCTCCGATGTGGCCGTTGGAATATCCATCGCCACTTGGTTGAATCGCTGGATGTAAGCTCGAAGCGATTCTCTCGGCTCTTGCTTGATGGCGAACAAGCTGACACTTGTCTTCTGATAACGCCGACTGCTGGCGAAGTGGTGGAGGAAGGCCGTTCGGAAGTCCTTGAAGCTAGTGATGGATCCGTCCGGCAGCCTCCGAAACCACCGTTGAGCCGATCCCGAGAGAGTGGTAAGAAAGACTCGGCACTTTACTCCATCTGTATATTGATGGAGTGTAACTGTGTTATCGAACTTACCCAGATGATCATCCGGGTCTGTTGTTCCATTGTACTCGTCGATCGTCGGAGGCACGTAGTGCTTGGGCAGAGGGTCTCG
The DNA here is from genome assembly GCF_018446385.1 of Zingiber officinale. NCBI lineage: Eukaryota > Viridiplantae > Streptophyta > Magnoliopsida > Zingiberales > Zingiberaceae > Zingiber > Zingiber officinale. The sequence continues at coordinate 102,804 of NC_055997.1, read as the reverse complement.
TAGAATAGCCTCCGAAAATTGGCGATTGATCCGCTCGGGAGATGAGTCCGCTCGGGGAGCTTTCCCCTTTCTGTCGTCTCGCCTAGGCATTTCGTCGGAAGAAGATCCTCTATCTCTCCGAGCTGGTACGGCTTCAGGGGTGCGGAATAAGGCCCGATGGAATGCGACGGTGGCTTGAGGTGCTTCCGCTCGGCCACCCGACGCAGATGTTGCTTGTTGCTCCGACCGCTCGGCTGATGCTTTTTGTTTTTGCTCCACAAGTTTGGCGGCCCTCATCTCGACCAGAGCGTCGAGTTCTTCTGTTGAAAGCGCCACCATGTGTTGTCGTCCAGCCTCGTCCATCGTTCCTGTTCGGATGCAGGAGCGTTCCCACAGACGGCGCCAATTTGATCCTGTCCGAACCAGGGGTCAACGAACGCTGGGGATGTGGCGCTCCCTGCTAGATCCTCGAGTGCTCCGGCGAACCTGCAACAAAACCGAGCCGGGAGGGGTGCCCCGGCGACGGCCCTCCGACGCTCAAGTCAGGCGAGGAATAACAAAGAGGTGGCTTAGAAACAGAAGACTCGTGTACCTCCGGTGAAGAAATGGAGACCTTATATAGACCTCTCGAAGGTGCCTGGGCACGCCAATCAAAGCAATCACCTGCTTTCGACCATGCCCAGGTATGGGTCTGTCAGAAGGGCATCCATAAGGCCATACCGCTACTGTATCAACCTCTCCATGATGTGACGGCTAGATCCTCTATCGTGAAATCTTGTGTACGGCATAATCATTAGGCATGCCTTTGCTGACATCCCATATCCCGAGCCGAACGAATAGGCCGTTCGGCTAACCTTTGTATCCTCGCCCTTATCCTGGCCGAACGGACCACCCGCTCGGCCCTTCGGTTCCAGCCGGGCAGACACCCGCTCGGCCCTTCGGTTCCAGCCGGGCAGACACCCGCCTTGGCGTCGGAAACCCAAGCCTATGGCTGGGTTATATCTGGCTCCGCTTGGACCTGCTCAACTGCTCGACGCGGCCCTTACCCGCTTAGTCAGCCCTCCATCTGTCCTCAGGCTGGGACCCTTCAGGAAGTGGGTCCCCCATTCTCACCGCCGGATCAGTACCCTATTAGATATGGTACGATCTATGATGAGTCACACAGATCTTCCGACATACCTTTGGGGCTATGCTCTAGACACGGTAGCTTTTATACTCAACCGAGTTCCATCCAAGGTCGTGATAAAGACACCATATAGGATATGGACTGGGAGAGATGATCAGGTGTCTTTCATGAGGATTTGGGGTTGTGAGGCTTATGTTCGACATCAAGTCTCAGACAAGTTAGGACTCAAATCTGACAAGGGCCACTTTATTGGATATCCCAAGGAAACTAAGGGATATTACTTCTACATTCCCAGTCAGCACAAGGTAGTTGTGGAAAAGACTGGGGTCTTTCTAGAAAGGGATTTTGTTTCTAGAAAGACTAGTGGGAGCGCGTTCGATCTTGAAGAAGGTCAAGATGCGAACAATAGCATTGAAGCATCGATGGAAGTTGAACTGGAACCACAAAATGTTGTGGATGATGTTGTTCCACAAAGAGTTGAGGAACAACAACCAGTTCAAGTAGTCATACCTCTTCGCAGGTCTGATAGGGTACGTCGTCAGCCTGAGAGATACTCATTTCTCTTGTCTGACCATGATGACGTTGTGCTCATAGAGGATGAGCCTACCACCTATCAGGAAGATGTGATGAGACCAGATTCCGAGAAATGGCTAGAAGCCATGAGATCCGAGATGGAATCCATGTACACCAACCAAGTATGGACTTTGGTTGATCCACCTGAAGGGGTAAAACCCATTGGGTGTAAGTGGGTCTTTAAGAGAAAGACTGACATGGATGGACTTATCTATAAGGGTAGCTTGGTAGCTAAAGGTTTCAAGCAGATTCATGGTATTGACTATGATGAAACCTTTTCTCCAATAGTGATGTTTAAGTCCATTCGGATCATGCTTGCTATTGCAGCTTACCATGACTATGAGATATGGCAGATGGATGTCAAAACAGCGTTTCTGAATGGAAACCTACTCGAGGATATGTACATGACACAACCTGAGGGTTTTGTAGATCCACAGCATACTAGTAGAGTATGCAAGCTGCATAGGTCCATTTATGGACTAAAGCAAGCTTCTCGGAGCTGGAATCTTCGATTCGATGATGTAATCAAACAGTTTGGTTTCATCAAGAACGAAGATGAGCCTTGTGTCTACAAGAAGGTTGTAGGGGATATAGTTGTCTTCCTCATATTGTATGTAGATGACATACTACTCATTGGGAAGGACATCCCTATGCTTCAGTCTGTCAAGACCTGGCTAGGGAGTTGCTTCTCAATAAAGGACTTAGGTGAGGCATCCCGCATTCTACGGATATAGATCTATAGAGATAGATCTAAGAGATTGTTTAGCCTAAGTCAGAGTACATACATTGACAAGGTACTCCTACGGTTTGCCATGCAGAACTCCAAGAAGGGATTTCTGCCAATGTCACATGGCGTGAGTCTTTCGAAGACTCAAGGTCCCTCTTCTAGAGAGGAGAGAGACCACATGGATCAGATCCCTTATGCCTCAGCCATAGGATCGATCATGTACGCCATGCTATGTACTCGACCTGATGTCTCGTATGCTTTGAGCATGACGAGCAGATACCAGTCAGATCCAGGTGAAAGTCACTGGATAGCGGTCAAGAATATTCTTAAGTACTTAAGAAGGACTAAAGAATATTTCTTGATATATGGAGGCGATGATGAGCTAGCTGTAAAGGGTTACAGTGATGCTAGCTTCCAGACCGACCAAGATGACTATAGATCGCAGTCAGGGTTCTTATTTTGCATTAATGGTGGTGCTGTCAGCTGGAAGAGTTCGAAGCAGGACACAGTAGCTAATTCTACAACAGAAGCCGAGTACATTGCTGCATCAGAGGCAGCAAAGGAGGCAGTTTGGATTCACAAGTTCATCACTGAACTTGGGGTGGTTCCTAGCATTGCTGACCCCATTGAGCTCTATTGTGATAACAATGGAGCTATAGCACAGGCGAAGGAACCTCGCTCACACCAGCGAACCAAACACATACTACGGCGCTTCCATCTCATTCGAGACATCATCGAGAGAGGAGATGTGAAGATTTGCAGAGTACCTACAGAGGCTAACATCGCAGATCCCTTGACCAAGGCTTTGGCACAGAGGAAGCATGAAGGTCACACTAGGTCATTGGGGCTTAGAGCCTACACTGATTGGCACTAGTGCTAGTGGGAGATTGTTAGCTAGAGCCCTAGAGCCAATCATTTGATGATTGTATTTTTGGACTTGTTGTATCATATTCTATATAAATAAAGGCATTTGGTTTTTGGTTATAATACTTACTTGTATTGTTTCCAAATAAACTAAGTATAATAACGTCCTTGAGTAGAAGGTTCTTACCTATATCAATCGATTGGTGAATCGATAGTGAGATGATATAGGGAACACTACTCTTAATCATTCCTAGTCGAGTATTAACATTCAGGGACAATGTTAATGCAATAAGACTAGCATGTAGTTCAACTCGATGACTTGATCTCACAAGTCATGGATATAGAGATATCAAGTTGACACATGAGTATACATTAGAGAATGTATACTGAATGACCCGCCATGAGAAAGTATCATGGATCGTTATATGAGTGTCATATACTTTCTCATGTGGCTATTAGTATGATTACAAGTCCTTAGACCTGAAGTCACCATGGATCCCTACATAAGGAGTTATGTACTTTGGTTTCGTCAAACGTCACCCGTAACTGGGTAGACTATAAAGGCAATTACTGGGTATGTAACAAATTATGCAAAGGGATGTGAGTGATGTAGATGGGATCTATCCCTCCTATATGACGGGAGTGACATCGATATTCTTGATAGAGTGAGACCACGAAGTGCATGACCATGCCCAAATGAGTCAATATGAGATATTGAGCTCATTTGATTGAGTGAGTCTACTTGGATTTCAAGATTTAGATTGGTCAGAGGATGACACGATCTATGCCTCACATTGATCAATGTAGATGTCTAGGATAGAAGGACACTTGTCATATATTGTGAGGAGTCACAATTAGTAGTCACAAGGTGATGTTGGATCTCAACATTCTTGTAACTTGGGTAGTAATGATGTGTTGCTAGATACCGCTCATTACTTATGCTCCTAAATGGGTTTAGGGGTATTGCCAACGTTACAAGAACCTATAGGGTCACACACTAAGGACAATTAGATGGAGATTAGGTTCATATGATGAACCAAGAGGATTAGATTCATTTGATGAATCAAATTGGATTAAGAGTAATCCAAATTGGGATAATTGAGTTGGGCTCAAGTTGATTCATGTATTCAATGAGTCTAATTTAGATTATGACTCATTAAATCAACTTAATTTAATGAATTAGATTCATTATATTAAGTTGGCTTGAATCAAATGATTAGATTAAATCAACCATGGAAGAGATTTGGTCAAGTTTGACTTGACTTGAGAGGAAGAGGAAGAGGAAGAGTCAAGTTTGACTTGACTAATTGCCACATCATTAGTGAGATGGCAAGATGTGGACCAATGATGATGCTCCACATCATCATGGTGTGTCACCTCATGGAGGTTACAAGCCTCCTTTCCCATTAATGTGGCCGGCCACATTAAATGAGTGGGAGTTACTCATGTGGCCGGCCACACAAGAGAATGAATGAAATGAATTTTTCATTCAAGATTCATTCAATCCATCTTCTTCCTCTCAAGCTCTCCCTCTCCCTCTTCTCCTCTCTTGCCGTGACCTATCAAGGTGCTAGCACACCTTTGTTTAGGTCTTTCTCCACCTAATTAGTTCGTGTGGATACTTCTAGAGGAGTATCTATTTTGATACTCTTGAGATCCGGCACCGTTTGGACGAGCGGGAACGCGAAGGGCTTCGCTTCAAAGGTATAACCCTTTTTCCATATAGATCTAGGAGTAGATCTCGGTAGAAACTCGTATTCATAGTTTTCAAAATTTTTCTTTGCACGGATCCGTTGGCTTTGGGGCTTTCGGGGTTTCCGCGACGCGAAAACGCGGTTTTCGCTGCCCGAAAAACCCTTCAGAAATGTTCTTGTAAGACCTGTAGCTAAGTCATAAATTATTTCAACTTTGAGAAAGCTAATTTTGCAATATCAAAACACTTAGTTAAATTTGAAAAGCTTTTTTTGAAAAATACTTAGTTAAATTTAGAAGTACTTAAACACACTCATTTAGAAGAAATTTTCTTTGTAAAACATTTAACTAAGTAAATGTTAAGGATTCAGAGAAGATCTTTTAAGATAGTTTTAAAGGATTAAGTTTAAATAGTAACTTTAACTGAGGAAGATTATTTGGACTTTAAAAAGTGACTTATCAAAATTTGAAAAAGTACTTAGGTAACTTTTGAAAAGCCTTTTTGAGAAAAGTTAGTTAGATTCGAAAGAATTTATATTTGAAATAGAACTTTTCTCAAAATTGGCTAAGTTTGAATATTTGAAAAAAAATATTTGAAAATGGCTATAGAAGTCACTTAGCTAAAATTTTAATAAGCCTTTGAAAAATAGCTTTGGAAATGTTATTAGAAGATATAGCTAAAGTTGGAAAAGTACTTAGCTTGATGTTGAACTAAAAGATACTTACTTTTAAAAAATTCTTAAGAAAATAAATTATTTAGTTTAAAAGACTTAGTTAAATTTTAACTTCAAAGAGGGAGGAGCTTAACTTGTAAAAATTTGAATTAAGGTCATTCATTCAAATTCAAGTAATCCTAAAGTCCAAGCATGAGTAATTTTGAAAATTAAAATTAATCATTTAATCCCCTGGGCAAAATGTCTAACCATTAGCTACTAACTGCTTACCTAGACAGTAACAGCTTTCACTTGGTTAGTCAAGTTAAGTTGAAAATCTAGTTAGATTTGACTAAGTCAAGATCACTTAACTTGATTACTGTATTTTTGGTATTTAACACCCAGACTTACTGCGATGCACAAAAATAAGCATACTGAAGTCTAGGCTGTACCCTATGCATCTCACGCCATTCTGAGTTTATTTCAAACACAAGCAAGTTAAGCCTAGTGTGCTTGTGAGATGCTCTGACTGAAATCTAGGGGAACATGATATCTAGGGTTAGTGCCTAGGCTAAGTCCAAATTTTGAAAGTCTAATAAAATTGGGATTTTGAAATCAACATTTTTCCTAAGATTTTGAAGGATACAAAAATTAGGCTGAATACGTTCTATTCTACTAAACGCATTCCTATTTATCTTCTAAGTGCATTGAACTCAAGTTCAGGTAAGGGTTTTGTGAATATGTCAGTCAGGTTTAATTTAGACTCAACATAGTTAAGTACAATATCTCCCCTAGTTATGTAATCCCTTACAAAATGATGTTTTATATCTATGTGTTTAGTCCTTGAATGGTGAATTGGGTTTTTGGTTAAATTAATTGAACTTATGTTGTCAATTGAGATTTTAGTATTTTGATATTCTAATTGGTAGTCTTTTAGGGTATGCATCATCCATAATAATTGAGATGCACATTCTCCTAGAGCTACATATTCAGCTTCAGTGGTAGATAGGGCAACACAGTGTTGCTTTCTACTTGACTAACTTACTAGGCACTGACCTAGAAATTGACAATTGCCACTTGTGCTTTTTCTATCTAGTTTGCACCCGGCATAGCCTGAATCAGAATAGTCATATAGGTCAAAGGTGCAAGTTCTAGGGTACCAAAGTCCTACACTTAGGGTGCCCTTAATGTACCTAAGTATTCTTTTAACATATATTAGGTGTGTCTCTTTTGCACAAGATTGGTATCTTGCGCACATACCTACTACAAATAATATATCGAGTCGACTTGTAGTTAAGTAGAGTAAGGTACCTATTACACTTCTATAGTATTTTGGGTCTACTGGTTTTCCTTCTGGGTCAGAATCAATGTTGATATTGGTTGCCATTGGAGTATTTATTATTTTTTAATTTTCCATGCCAAATTTTTTAATTAATTCCTTAGCATATTTAGTTTGATAAATATATATTCCATATCTGGTTTGTTTAATTTGTAAGCCTAAGAAAAAATTAAGTTCCCCCACCAAACTCATTTCAAATTCATTTTCCATTAATTTAACAAATTCTTTTAAAAGTTTAGTGTTGGTTGAGCCAAAAACTATATCATCAACATAGATTTGGGCTATTAAAATATCTTTTTCTAAGGTTTTGACAAATATGGTCTGATCTATTTGACCTTGGTTAAAGCCCTTGGATATTAGGTAATTAGATAACTGTTCATATCATGCCCTAGGTGCTTATTTTAGTCCATATAAGACATTTTTCAGTTTAAATACATGGTTTGGGTTGTCTAAGTTCTCAAATCCTGGGGGTTGGCTTACATATACCTCTTCTTTAATAAACACATTTAAGAAGGCTGACCCTTTGGCTACTAGTCTGGCCTTATTTCTTACTATATCACCTTGATCATCTAATTTGTTCATAAATACCCATTTGGTGTCAATTATGGACTTATCTATGGGTTTAGGTACAAGCTCCCAGACTTGGTTTCTATCAAATTGGGCTAACTCTTCCTGCATAGCAATAATTCAGTCTGGGTCAGGTAAGGCTTCTTCTATAGTCTTCGGCTCAATCTTAGAAATAAGGGCAATCTGACTCAGGTTTCTATAAGAACATCTAGTTCTAACTCCTAGATTTGGGTCACCCAAAGTTTGGTTAGGTGGATGAGAAGTACTTATTCTTGTTGATCTTATACTTGGGTCAGTAATTAGTTCCTCTGGTTTACTAGTGTTAGGTTGAATTTCATCATCTTCTATAATCCTTGGGTTAATGTCAACATTTTCATTTATATTAGGTAGGTTATTTTCTTCATCAAAGATTACATTAGTTGTTTCTTCAACTTTAGGGTATTTTGGTTATAAACTCTATAGGCCCTACTGGTTGAGGAGTACCCTAAAAATATTCCTTGGACTGATTTGGGTGTAAATTTTCCTAAGTAATCTTTAGTGTTTAAAATATGAACTTTCATCCAAATACTTTTAAATAGTTCAAGTTGGAAATTTTATTATAGTATATTTCATAGGGGGTTTTATTGTGTAATTTTTTAATCAGAATTCTATTTTGAATGTAGTTTGTTGTATTTATTGCTTCGGCCCAGAATTGGTGATTTAAGTTATACTCATTTAACATGGTTCTGGTGGCCTCTTGTAGGGTTCTATTTTTCCGTTCCACTAGACCGTTCTATTGGGGGGTTCTAGGGCATGAAAATTCATGTTTGTATCCATTGATTTTACAAAATTGGGTAAACCTATGATTTTCAAATTCACCCCCATGATCACTTCTTATTCTTTTAATTTTGGTATCTTTTTCATTTTCTGTTAACTTGCAAAAATTATTAAAAGCTTCAAAGGTTTCATCTTTTATTTTTAGAAACTTTACCCATGTGTACCTAGAGTAATCATCAATTATAACTAAGCAGTACTAGTTCTTGCTTAGTGACTTGGCTCCATGTGAATCAAATAGATCTAAATGTAGGAGTTCAAGTAAGGAGTCAGTTCTATCTAGATTGGTTGACTTGTGGGTTGATTTGGTTTGTTTACCTTGTTGGCAAGCTTGGCAGATTGTATTTTCTACCTTCCTTAATTTGGGTAGCCCTCTAACTAAGCCATTTCGACTCATTTTTTAAATGAGTTTAACGTGGGTGTGACCTAGTCTTCTGTGCCACAGGTTGGTTTTCTCTTGTTGTGTTAAGAGACACTTTGTTGAGGGTATGGGCAGGTCAATTGTGTAGATGTTATTTTTCCTAAGCCCATTAAGTATGATTTCGGGGTTATGAATATTTTTAACTAAACACCCAGAATTATCAAAAGTAACTAAGTAGCCACTATCACACAATTGACTTATACTCAGTAAATTAGAGTTAAAATTTTCAACTAATAAAACGTTGCGAATAATGAAATCGAAACTAAGTTCGATATTACCCTTTCCGATTACCTTAAGTTTACCGTCGTTGCCGAAAGTAACTGATCCTAGGTTCTTGCATTTGAGATTAGTGAACTTCAACCAATCTCCAGTCATATGTCTGGAGCATCCACTATCCAACATCCATTGATCTAATTCGTACATATAAAGTATTTGAATTGGATTCCTTTTGATGGATCAAAAGATAGTTTGATTGAAATAAGCACCCTAATTTTCCATCTCACCCAATCTAGGTTATCACTCAGTTATTCCTATGGATGATTGTGAGATGGTTGAGTTTGTTTTAAGTTAAGTACCTTTTAGAAGAATTGAATTGAATTTAATTTTAATTTAATTTTAATTTTATTTAATTTAATTTTTTTATTAATTGAATTGAATTGAATTGAATTTTAATTTTATTTAATTTAATTGAATTGAATTGAATTTTAATTTTATTTAATTTAATTGAATTGAATTTAATTTAATTTTAATTTTAATTTTATTTAATTTAATTGAATTGAATTTTATTTTATTTTATTTTATTTTATTTTATTTTATTTTATTTTAATTTAATTTAATTTTAATTTTAGGGTTTGGTTTAACTCTGTGTTAGATTCAGGTTTAGCTTTGGGCTCAACAAATAGGTGTTCTTCGGATAAACTTCTGGGCTATGGTAAGTCACTTGGACATCATTAAAGTAACCATGCCTTCGAGGTTTTTCAAATAGTCCTATCCACTGAACTTAATACAAAATCTTGGTCTAACTGGTTAGGATCCATAAAAGGTAGCTTCGGTTAGTTCCACTTAGCCAAATGCACCAAGTCGAAGCCATATCTTCCTAGACATGCATAGACTAAGCTTCCCTAACGTACTATCATCCAAAATTTCACCAGTACCATAGGTCAAGTTAAACTTGTTCCCTTTCTAATTAGTTCTAATGACCCTGCCGGGTAGCTTGGTTTGGGTTACCCTACCGGGTAGGTTAGTTTTGGAGGTGTCAGCTATTCTGGAGCCAGCACCTAAATTATTGATAATTTTATATATTTTTATTTAATTTATAGATTAGATTTAATTTTTTTTAATTTAATTATATTTTAATTATGTTCTTTTAATGATTTATCAGTTTATTAATACAGTTTTTCTTTTGACTCCCCCTGGATCATAGCCTCGATATGGTCTATCAAGGTAATGTACTTGTTCCTTGGGGACCCAATATTGACCAAGTCCAACTTGATTGGACAAGTTGGACTTGGGTACCCATGCTTGAACTGTTTTACTATTTGGTCTGTTGACTAAGGTTAGATAGGACCGATATTTCTTTTTGGTCTTAAAACCTAATCCAGATTTGTTGTAAACGGCTCTTTGTGTCCCAAGAATTAGGTCAAGGTTCATAGAGCCCAAAGAAAATTGTTCCAATGTCTTCTTCAAATCCTTGACCTGAGTTTTCATACTTGAATTTTCTTCCTCAAGCTTTTGGACTTGAGTTGAATTTCCAGTCTGAACTGGGTCAGACAAGGGTTTGGAGTTAGTCACTTCTTTAAGGGTTGCTACCTCCTTTAGAAGTGACTTGACCCTAATAGAGGATTTTGCTAATTTGCATAATAAATAATTAACTAAATTGTTTAGACGTGGAATACTTACAGTGGATTTAAGCCCTTCGGAAACGGATACGAATCCATGGCTTCATTCCGATTCAGCTTCCGACTCGCTCTCGTTCTCGAACATATTGATCTAGTCCCGGGCCATCAGTGCAAGGAGACTCATCTGATCAAGTTCATCGTCGTCATCTTTTGATGAAGATTCTTCGAATGTTGCCTTCAAGACTTTTTTTTCTTTCTTTGTTTCTTTACCTCCTTTTGGTTGGGACAGTTGGCCTTGATGTGCCCCTTCTTGTTGTAGCCATAACACGTCACTTCAAATTTTACCTTCGAGCTTGATTGGGCTTCCTTGGACTGAACTGCCTTCTTGAGGTCCTTCTTATTGAACCCCTTCTTCTTCTTGTAGAGTTTCTGTACAAGGTTGAGGAGTTCTTCTTCGTCTTGTAAATTTGGTGAACTTGGCGTACAACTGATTCTGCTGAAGGGTCTGCAATACTGTTCTCAGATGCTCTGCATGTTCTTCCTGAGTTCTGGAATAGATAAGAATGTCATCGATGAACACGATAACGAACTTATCTAAATATTCCCTGAATACCCTATTCATGAGGTCCATGAAAGTAGCTGGAGCATTTGTCACGCCAAAGGGCATGACTACGAACTCGTAATGTCCGTATCTAGTCCTGAATGCTGTCTTAGGTATATCCCCTTCTTTAACCTTCACCTGATGATAACCTGATCTGAGGTCTATCTTAGAGAACACTGCTGCTCCATTTAGCTGATCAAACAGGTCATCTATTCTGGGAAGAGGATACCTGTTCTTGATCGTAACTTGGTTCAGTGCCCGGTAATCTATACACAGGCGCATGCTCCCGTCCTTCTTCTTCACGAACAATACAGGCGCTCCCCATGGTGAGTGACTAGGGTGTATGAAGCCTTTGTCAAGCAGCTCCTGTAATTGCTCATGAAGTTCTTTCAGTTCTGCTGGAGCCATGCGATAAGGCGCTTTGGAGATCGGATTGGTACCGGAATGAGCTCTATCTCAAATTCAATCTCCCTGTCTGGTGCTAATCCTGGTAACTCTTCAGGGAAGACTGCTGGGTAGTCACATACGACTCGGACCTCTGCTAGCTGTTGGTGCTTGTCCTGTCTGGTACTGACTATGTGTGCTAAGAATCCCGTACACCCTGAATCCATCAACCTCTGTGCCTTCATAGCTGAGACAAACTTCTTGGCCTTTCTCTTGGGTTCTCCTATGTACTCAAACTGTACTTCTGCTTCAGGTTGGAATATGACTTTCTGTTTACGGCACTCTATGGAAGCACCGTATCTGATCAGGAAGTCCATCCCGAAGATAACATCGTAGTCAGTCATATTTAGCACTATCAGATCACTAAAGAGTTCTCTGTCTGCTATAATGACTGGCACTGCTCGGAGCCAGTGCGTAGATGCCATAATTTCTCCTGAAGGTAACGTCGTCAAAAACTGACTACTGAGTACCTCTGGAGGTATTGCTAACTTCTCAGCAAATGTCCTGGATATATATGAATGGGTTGTCCCAGTATCGAATAAGACAGTTGTATTTTGCTGTAAAATACTAATCTGACCTGTAACAACTGTCGAGGCATTTGCTGCGTCCCCTCTGGTGAGTGAGTATATCCTCGCATTGGTCATAGCTGGAGGGGCTTCTAACCTGCCCTGGCTGATATGTGGACCATCTAAAGCAGTCTGCATCTGATGTAACTGAGCTGGCTGGCCTCCATACTGAATCGGCTGTGGCTGAGGAAGACTGGTCTTGTTTGGACACTGCTTGGCCATATGCCCTCGTGTGCCCTTGCGACAAACTCCTGGGTGAAATTTCCCACAAGTAGCACACTTGGGATAACTTGGCTGCTTGCTAGCTGGTCCTCCTTTTGGGTAATTCCCTGGTTTGCGCTTGTTGCTGGAGTTCCCTTTCCAGTTAGAGCCATGGGAGCTGTGGCCCTGCTGTTTCTGAGTGCCTGAGCCTCCTTGACCTTTAGCTTCTGAGAGGACTTGCTTCTGCTGCTTGATGCTATTCTGGTAATGCTCAGTGATTAGAGCACTGCTCACTAATTCTTCTGTGGTTTGTGGCCTATGAACGCCACCAGCCACGTTCATTGCTATTTCCGGCCTCAGCATCTTGAGCATCAACCGGATTCGTTCCCTTTCTGTGCTGACTAGTTCAGGGCATAGACGAGTCATCCTGTTGAATTTCTTCACGGCTTCCTCAACTGATAGGTTGCCCTGACGAAACTCAATGAACTCGTCGTAGTGGCGGTTGGTGACCCGCATGTGAAAGAACTCCTCAAAGAATTCCTTCTCGAAGTCAGCCCATGTCATCTGGTTCACTGGGCGCTTCGCTCTGATTCTCTCCCACCACATGCGTGCATCTCCTGTCAGACAGAAGGAGGCGCACTTCACCTTCTCATGTTCTGGCCAGTCCAGAAGCTCCATCGTACTTTTAGTGTTTTGAACCATGCCTGAGCATCCCATGGTTCACTGCTGCCTGAGAAATTCTCTGGCTTGACTCTCTGCCACTGGATCAGATAGGCTTCTCTCTGCGCTCCTGCTGCTGGGGCTACTGGTGTCGTAGGCTGGACTGGTGGAACCTCTAAGACCACTGGTGTCGCTAAGTTAGGCTCCGGGGTGACATTGGGAGTGTGCTGTTGACTAGCCTTTAAGGTGACTATTTCCTGTTGCTGTTCAGCTAGCTGCTGCTGTAACTGAGCCACTAGTGCTGTAAGGTCTGGGGGAGGCACTGAACTGCCTGCCTCATGCTGGGGCTCAGTAGCTGGTGCCCTTCTAGCTGGGCGTCCTCGTGCCATTTTTAAAGACATGAAGGACATACATGACTAACACAAGCATAATTGAGTAACTATTGTTATCATGTTAACTACTATCATAAACAAGCATGCTTCAGTTATATCTAAACATGAAAACAAGAAACATAAAGAAAGTGAGAGATGTTCTTACTTGGAAGCTGCAGGTTCAATGCTGATGTGTGTGTAGGAAGTATGGAACACTGCTCTGATACCACTCTGTAACGACCCGCCTTCTACTGACTAGGTTGTAAGGCCGATCGTTACGTAATGCTGTGCTAAATTACAATTGCGGAAATCTGGATTGATTAAAATTTTACTAAACTAATTATTGTAAAATCTGAACTTAATATTCTAGGTGTACCTAGGAGTTGTACACATGCTAGGGAAGATAATCTATGCCTCTCGGATGTCCTGCTAGCTGTAATCAGGCATTTCAATCGATCCATGAATCGATTGGTCTGTCGGATCGATCCAGTGATCGATCCAGCTTAATACTGGCACGGAGAAAGCTCTGGATCGGTCGACTGACCGGTCGGTAGACCGATCCAGTGGCTCACTGACCGATCGGTGACCGATCGCTGACTCTCTGTTCGCATCTGGATCGGTCGGCTGACCGATCCATAAACTCTCTGTTCGCGACTGGATCGGTTAGCTGACCGATCCAGTGGCACAACTCAACTCTGATCGATCCGTAGATCGATCGGAGTTTCTGATTTCGCACTGAAACTCTGATTTCAGCACTAGTTCGTGCCAAATCCTCACACAACGATTATACAATGCATGGAAAACATTCTAATATCCACTGACTAGCATTCTAACATGACATAGTGCAAGGTTTATTAATTCATAGCATTTAAACCACTAGAAATGAATAAAAGTATCTTACGAAAAGAAACTAAGTTCTTAATTTGCTAAACTTCCTAAGGATCTTCATTCCAGGTTCCTGCCACACACACCATCACTACATTGACCTCCAACTTCCTCTGCTAGTCCATCTTTCCTTTACCCTTATCTGCAGTATAAGGAAAAATAGTATCTATAAGCTTTAAGCTTAGTAAGAAATCATCTACCTCACTAAAACATGCAACGATGCAAACATGTTTTTAAAGAATGCTATTTGAAAACATGCACTGAATTTGTTAAAGCATGGCATACTGGAGTTACATGGCATAAACACTGAAACATGGTATAAATACTGAAACATGCCATGCATAATAAAATCTAAGCATGGAGCTATCTCATGGTATCAACTAGGAGAAAATAAGCTGAAACTGTAACTGAAACTGAGCTAAACTGAGCTAGTGCTGATCTTAAACTATAATCACATAACTAAATTATGAGTTTGAAAGCTATTATCGTAATAAGTGAAAATGCATAATCATGTTGCTAGTGGGCCCGGCAACTGTACTTGGCTGTGCGCGCATCCCTAACTAGACCCGGGTTTGCAAGTCCCGAATTTAGTAGGGTTACTAGGTTGTCTGAACCTAGGGACAACTGTGGGAGCCCAACCCAATGGATATTTAATCCAGTACAGTGCCACTGAAAATAAAATACTGAATATAGCTACTAGTTGCTTATTTTGCTGTTTCTAGGTTATCTGAACCTAGAACAAGGTTATCTGAACCTAGAGGCGACTGTGGGAGCCCACCCATTGGACCGTAATCCCATGTAGGCTGAAACTAGACTAATATACTGATTTAAATGCTACTAATGCATTTAACTGAGCTGTTAAAAATATCTAAGGTGGTATTTAGCTACACTAATCATTTTGTCGAACACTTGGTGTTCCCCAACTCTCCCCTCTAATAGGGAGACCACCTCTAGGCACCCGACAACGTCTAGAGCCTCCAACTGAAGGAGAATAACGTGTCTGGCCCATCTAGAGGTGCTCAACTAGATCCTTAGTCTGCGAGGAGGGTTTAAACACACCCTGGGCGCCGAAAAATCTGCATATAGCTAAACTAAAGGCATGCAATCAAACGAAAGCTACTTATACTGCAGGTGAGGGGTTTCTTACCTCGTACGCTAATTTCCTTACAATTCTATTCGCTAGAATTCCGGTGGAGATGACCCCTTCGACAATCTTCCCGCGTCTATGCGTTCCTCTCGCGAAGAAGAGCGTCCTCGTGCAGGAGTTGTCGCCGGAAGATGACCTTGGGGCCCTAGGGAGGGAACCCTAGAGTTGGCGCCGAGAGGAAGAAGGAGAAGGGAGGGTTACGGCGTGACTAGGGTGAGGAAAGAAAGTTCACGGTGGAAAATAATCTCCTCACTTAATAATTTTCCTATTTATATTTAGGAATTAATTCGCCCAACTCCAATATAAATTTAATTGATTCCCTTTCCTTTCAGCACGACCCTGCTGGGTTCAACCGGTTACTTAAGCAGTCTAAAGGTTTAACGGACCCGAGGGGTCCCGGGTTCGATTCCCGCTTAAGATATTTTGCTTTTCTAATTATTTTTGCTACTTCTGCTGCCCTAAAAATTCCGGAGAAATATCTAAAAATTTCAGAATAATTATAGAATATTTCTAATATAGTTTTGAGAATTTTCGGGCGTTACAATCCCTCATACCTTATAAAAAGTTCGTCCTTGAACTTAGAATAATTCTGGGTACTTCTGTCTCATGCTGGCTTCTGTCTCCCATGTTGCCTCTTCTGCTGTGTGACTGTGCCAAATGACTTTGACTAATGGTACTTCCTTGTTCCGCAATTTCTTAACTGCTCGGTCTATTATCTGAATAGGCCGACTATCATAGCTGAGGTCTTCATGGATCTGTACCGACTGGGGCTCAATCACCTGAGTGGCATCTGGGGTATGCTTCTTCAGCATAGAGACATGAAATACATTGTGGACAGCTGACATTTCCTGGGGTAGCTCTAGCTCATATGCTACCTTGCCCACTCTTCTGCTGATAAGGTATGGTCCCACATATCGGGGACTTAGTTTGCCCTTTTTCCCAAAACGCATTACTCCCTTCATGGGAGCCACTCTGAGGAATACTGAATCCCCAACTGAAAACTCTAGAGGTCTGCGCCGTGTATCAGCATAGCTTTTCTGGCGGCTCTGAGCTGTCTCTATCCTCTAGCGGATCTGCTGTATAGCTGCTGTGGTATCTGCCACTAGATCTGTCTGAAGTTCTAGTTCTTTCTGTTCACCACTCTCATACCAGCAGATTGGAGATCTACACCTCCGCCCATAGAGAGCCTCATAAGGTGCCATACCGATAGTGGCCTGATAGCTGTTGTTGTATGCAAATTCTGCTAGACTCAGATATTTGCACCAACTTCCTTTGAAATCTAGGGCACATGCTCGGAGCATATCTTCGAGTACCTGATTTACCCGCTCCGTCTGTCCATCGGTCTGAGGATGGAAGGCTGTGCTAAACTTCAACTTCGTGCCCAAAGCTGACTGTACACACTCCCAGAAGTGTGATGTGAATCTGCTATCTCTGTCTGATATAATGGTTCGTGGGACTCCATGTAATCTAACGATCTCCTTGAGATACAACTGTGCTAGCTGCTCCATGGAGTAGGATATCCTGATAGCTAAGAAGTGGGCTGATTTAGTCAATCTGTCGACTATTACCCAGATGGTATCAAAACCATTCGTGGTTCTGGGTAATCCCACTATGAAGTCCATAGAAATGTCTTCCCACTTCCATTCCGGAATCTGAATAGGCTGCAAGACTCCTCCTGGTCGCTGATGTTCTGCCTTAACCCTCTGACAGGTTAGGCAGGTGCTGACATATCGAGCGATGTCTCTCTTCATCCCAGGCCACCAAAAACGTTTCTTCAAGTCCTGGTACATTTTGGTGGAGCCTGGATGCATCGCATAGGGAGTCTTGTGAGCCTCATCTAAAATCTTCCTTCTGAGTTCTTCCTGATCTAGAACACATAATCTGTCGCCAAAGTACAACACCCCGCTAACGGACACTCTGAATTCTCCACTTTCTAATTCTGCTAATTCTTGCTTGATTTTCTGAATTTCAGGATCCTGCTCCTGAGCTGTCTGGATGTCACCAAGCAAGGTAGACTCTAATGTCATAGTAGAGAGTTGTCCGACTATGAGTTCGAGACTGAAATCTGTGATCTCTTTCTGTAGGGGTGGTGACATGACTGCGAGAGATAATAAGGTAGCACTGGACTTTCTGCTAAGTGCATCTGCTACCCTATTTGCTTTTCCTGGGTGGTAGAGGATGTCTATGTCGTAGTCTTTGACCAGCTCTAGCCATCTGCGCTGGCGCATATTCAGATCCTTCTGAGTGAAGAAGTACTTCAGACTCTGATGATCTGTATACACTCTACACTGAGCTCCATACAAGTAATGTCTCCAAATCTTGAGAGCGAACACTACTGCTGCAAGCTCAAGGTCATGAGTGGGGTAATTCCTCTCATAATCCTTGAGTTGTCTGGAGGCGTAGGCGATCACCTTGCCATCTTACATCAGCACTGCTCCTAATCCCAACTTCGAGGCATCACTATATATGTCAAAGCTATCTGCGTTCTCTGGTAGAGTCAGAATAGGTGCACTGGTCAATCTCCTTTTCAGCTCGCTGAAACTGTTCTCACAGTCCTCTGTCTACTGAAATTTACTATTCTTTCTGGTAAGAGCTGTCAGTGGGGAGGCTATCCTGGAGAAGTCCTCTATGAATTTCCTGTAGTAACCCGCTAATCCCAGAAAGCTTCTGATCTCACTAGCGTTCTTGGGTCTTTTCCAGTTGCTCATAGCTTCTATCATACTGGGGTCTACCATGATACCATCCTTTGAGATGATGTGACCCAGGAAGGACACCTGATCTAGCCAAAATTCACATTTGGTGAACTTGGCGTACAGCTGATTCTGCTGAAGGGTCTGCAATATTGTTCTCAGATGCTTTGCATGTTCTTCCTGAGTTCTGGAATAGATAAGAATGTCATCGATGAACACGATAACGAACTTATCTAAATATTCCCTGAATACCCTGTTCATGAGGTCCATGAAAGTAGCTGGAGCATTTGTCATGCCAAAGGGCATGACTACGAACTCGTAATGTCTGTATCTAGTCCTGAATGCTGTCTTAGGTATATCCCCTTCTTTAACCTTCACCTGATGATAACCTGATCTGAGGTCTATCTTAGAGAACACTGCTGCTCCCTTTAGCTGATCAAACAGGTCATCTATTCTGGGAAGAGGATACCTGTTCTTGATCATAACTTGGTTCAGTGCCCGGTAATCTATACACAGGCGCATGCTCCCGTCCTTCTTCTTCACGAACAATACAGGCGCTCCCCATGGTGAGTGACTAGGGTGTATGAAGCCTTTGTCAAGCAGCTCCTGTAATTGCTCATGAAGTTCTTTCAGTTCTGCTGGAGCCATGCGATAAGGCGCTTTGGAGATCGGATTGGTACCGGGAATGAGCTCTATCTCAAATTCAATCTCCCTGTCTGGTGCTAGGCCTGGTAACTCTTCAGGGAAGACTGCTGGGTAGTCACATATGACTCGGACCTCTGCTAGCTGTCGGTCCTTGTCCTGACTGGTACTGACTACGTGTGCTAAAAATCCCGTACACCCTGAATCCATCAACCTCTGTGCCTTCATAGCTGAGAGAAACTTCTTGGCCTTTCTCTTGGGTTCTCCTATGTACTCAAACTGCACTTCTGCTTCAGGTTGGAATATGACTTTCTATTTACGGCACTCTATGGAAGCACCGTATCTGATCAGGAAGTCCATCCCGAAGATAACATCGTAGTCAGTCATATTTAGCACTATCAGATCACTAAAGAGTTCTCTGTCTGCTATAATGACTGGCACTACTCGGAGCCAGTGCGTAGATGCTATAATTTCTCCTGAAGGTAACGTCGTCAAAAACTGACTACTGAGTACCTCTGGAGGTATTGCTAACTTCTCAGCAAATGTCCTGGATATATATGAATGGGTTATCCCAGTATCGAATAAGACAGTTGTATTTTGCTGTAAAATACTAATCTGACCTGTAACAACTGTCAAGGCATTTGCTGCGTCCTCTCTGGTGAGTGAGTATATCCTCGCATTGGTCATAGCTGGAGGGGCTTCTAACCTGCCCTGGCTAATATGTGGACCATCTAAAGCGGTCTGCATCTGATGTAACTGAGCTGGCTGGCCTCCATACTGAATCGGTTGTGGCTGAGGAAGACTGGTCTTGTTTGGACATTGCTTGGCCATATGCCCTTCCTGTCCGCATTCAAAGCATCCTCGTATGCCCTTACGACAAACTCCAGGGTGGAATTTCCGACAAGTAGCACACTTTGGATAGCTGGGCTGCTTGCTAGCTGGTCCTTCTTTTGGGTAATTCCCTGGCTTGCGCTTGTTGCTGGAGTTCCCTTTCCAGTTAGAGCCATGGGAACTGTGGCCCTGCTGTTTTTGAGTGCCTGAGCCTCCTTGACCTTTAGCTTCTGAGAGGACTTGCTTCTACTGCTTGATGCTATTCTGGTAATGCTCAGTGATTAGAGCACTGCTCACTAATTCTTCTGTGGTTTGTGGCCTATGAACGCCACCAGCCACGTTCATTGCTATTTCCGGCCTCAGCATCTTGAGCATCAACCGGATTCGTTCCCTTTCTGTGCAAACTAATTCAGGGCATAGACGAGCCAACCTGTTGAATTTCTTCACGGCTTCCTCAACTGATAGGTTGCCCTGACGAAACTCAGTGAACTCGTCGTAGTGACAGCTGGTGACCCGCACGTGAAAGAACTCCTCAAAGAATTCCTTCTCGAAGTCAGCCCATGTCATCTGGTTCACTGGGCGCTTCGCTCTGATTCTCTCCCACCACATGCGTGCATCTCCTGTCAGACAGAAGGAGGCACACTTCACTTTCTCATGTTCTGGCCAGTCCAAAACCTCCATCGTACTTTCCAGTGTTTTGAACCATGCCTGAGCATCCCATGGTTCACTGCTGCCTGAGAAATTCTCTGGCTTGACTCTCTGCCACTAGATCAGATAGGCTTCTCTCTGCGCTACTGGTGCCGTAGGCTGGACTGGTGGAACCTCTAAGACCACTGGTGTCGCTAAGTTAGGCTCCGGGGTGACAGTGGGAGTGTGCTGCTGACTAGCCTTTAAGGTGGCTATTTCCTATTGCTGTTCAGCTAGCTGCTGCTGTAACTGAGCCACTAGTGCTGTAAGGTCTGGGGGAGGCACTGAACTGCCTGCCTCATGCTGGGGCTCAGTAGTTGGTGCCCTTCTAGCTGGGCGTCCTCGTGCCATTTCTAAAGACATGAAGGACATACATGACTAACACAAGCATAATTGAGTAACTATTGTTATCATGTTAACTACTATCATAAACAAGCATGCTTCAGTTATATCTAAACATGAAAACAAGAAACATAAAGAAAGTGAGAGATGTTCTTACTTGGAAGCTGCAGGTTCAATGCTGATGTGTGTGTAGGAAGTATAGAACACTGCTCTGATACCACTCTGTAACGACCCGCCTTCTACTGACTAGGCTGTAAGGCCGATCGTTACGTAATGCTGTGCTAAATTACTATTGCGAAAATCTGGATTGATTAAAATTTTACTAAACTGATTATTGTAAAATCTGAACTTAATATTCTAGGTGTACCTAGGAGTTGTACACATGCTAGGGAAGATAATCTATGCCTCTCGGATGTTCTGCTAGCTGTAATTAGGCATTTCAATCGATCCATGAATCGATTGGGCTGTCGGATCGATCCAGTGATCGATCCAGCCTAATACTAGCACGGAGAAAGCTCTGGATGTGGCTGGATCGGTCTATCGACCGATCCAGGAGCACACTGATCGGTCGGTAGACCGATCCAGTGGCTCACTGATCGGTCGGTTGACCGATCAGTGAGCTTTTGTGCTCACTGTTCGCATCTGGATCGGTCGGCTGACCGATCCATAAACTCTGTGTTCGCGACTGGATCGGTCAGTTGACCGATCCAGTGGCACAACTCAACTCTGATCGATCCGTAGATCGATCGGAGTTTCTGATTTCGCACTGAAACTCTGATTTCAGCACTAGTTCGTGTCAAATCCTCACACAACGATTATACAATGCATGGAAAACATTCTAATATCCACTGACTAGCATTCTAACATGACATAGTGCAAGGTTTATTAATTCATAGCATTTAAACCACTAGAAATGCATAAAAGTATCTTAAGAAAAGAAACTAAGTTCTTAATTTGCTAAACTTCCTAAGGATCTTCATTCCAGGTTCCTGCCACACACACCATCACTGTATTGACCTCCAACTTCCTCTGCTAGTCCATCTTTCCTTTACCCTTATCTGCAGTATAAGGAAAAATAGTATCTGTAAGCTTTAAGCTTAGTAAGAAACCATCTACCTCACTAAAACATGCAACGATGCAAACATGTTTTTAAAGAATGCTATTTGAAAACATGTACTGAATTTGTTAAAGCATGGCATACTGGAGTTACATGGCATAAACACTGAAACATGGTATAAATACTGAAACATGGCATCCATAATAAAATCTAAGCATGGAGCTATCTCATGGTATCAACTAGGAGAAAATAAGCTGAAACTGTAACTGAAACTGAGCTAGTGCTGATCTTAAACTATAATCACATAACTAAATTATGAGTTTGAAAGCTATTATCGTAATAAGTGAAAATACTTAATCATGTTGCTAGTGGGCCCGGCAACTGTACTTTGCTGTGCGCGCATCCCTAACTAGACCCGGGTTTGCAAGTCCCAAATTTAGTAGGGTTACTAGGTTGTCTGAACCTAGGGACGACTGTGGGAGCCCAACCCAATGGATATCTAATCCAGTATAGTGCCACTGAAAATAAAATACTGAATATAGCTACTAGTTGCTTATTTTGCTGTTTCTAGGTTATCTGAACCTAGAACTAGGTTATCTGAACCTAGAGGCGACTGTGGGAGCCCACCCATTGGACCGTAATCCCATGTAAGCTGAAACTAGGCTAATATACTGATTTAAATGCTACTAATGCATTTAACTGAGCTGTTAAAAATATCTAAGGTGGTATTTAGCTACACTAATCATTTTGTCGAACACTTGGTGTGCCCCAACTCTCCCCTCTATTGGGAGACCACCTCAGGCAAACCTAGAGCCTGCACTGGAGAAAAATATTGTCGGCCCATCTAGAGGTGCTCAACTAGATCCCTAGTCTGCGAGGAGGGTTTAAACACACCCTGGGCGTCGAAAAATTTGCATATAGCTAAACTAAAGGCATGCAATCAAACGAAAGCTACTTATACTGCAGGTGAGGGGTTTCTTACCTCGTACGCTAATTTCCTTACAATTTTATTCGCTAAAATTCAGGTGGAGACGACCCCTTCGACAATCTTCCCGCGTCTATGCGTTCCTCTCGCGAAGAAGAGCGTCCTCGTGCCGGAGTTGTCGCCGGAAGATGACCTTGGGGCCCTAGGGAGGGAACCCTAGAGTTGGCGCCGAGAGGAAGAAGGAGAAGGGAGGGTTGCAGCGTGGCTATGGTGAGGAAAGAAAGTTCACGGTGGAAAATAATCTCCTCACTTAATAATTTTCCTATTTATATTTAGGAATTAATTTGCCCAACTCCTATATAAATTTAATTGATTCCCTTTCCTTTCAGCACGGCCCTGCTGGGTTCAACCGGTTACTTAAGCGGTCTAAAGGTTTAACGGACCCAAGGGGTCCCGGGTTCGATTCCCGCTTAAGTTATTTTGCTTTTCTAATTATTTTTGCTACTTCTGCTGCCCTAAAAATTCCGGAGAAATATCTAAAAATTCCAGAATAATTATAGAATATTTCTAATATAGTTTTGAGAATTTTCGGGCATTACATTCCTACATTTTGAGATTATATAATTTATTGAACAAAAAATCTCTCTTGCTTACCTTGGTGTCGGAGGTGCCCTCGTGTAGTTCGATCAGCTTCTCCCATAGCTCTTTTGCGGTTGAAGACGGACCAACTCTGTTGAGCTCCTCCTTGGTCAGTCCACACTGGAGGGTGCAGGTCGCTTTGGCATTGGCTTCCACCTTCTTAATTAGAGCTGGTTCCCAGTTCTCGTAGGGTGTAGGCTTGCCGTCTTCGTCGGTTGGCAGTTGGAATCCAGTCTTGACGATCATCCACATCTCGAACTGGATCTTTAGGAAGATTTCCATTCGTCCCTTCCAATACCCAAAATCTTCTCCGGTGAAGAGCGGGGGACGAACGGTGTTGTATCCTTCTTGTTGGGCCATTTAGTTAACAGAATATTATAAAAGGGATAAGTTGATGTTGGATTTGTCTGTTTAGAAAAGGTAACGAATTTATTTAAGATAGTTAACAGATTATTTAAGATAGTTAACAGAATATTGGATTATAAAAGGGATAAGTTGATGTTGGATTTGTCTGTTTAGAAAAGGTAGCGAATTTATTTAAGGAGTTAACAGAAATATTAAGTTATAAAAAGGGATAAGTTGATGCTCTGTTTTCCGGTGACTGCGGTCGGCCAAGGTCCTAGAAGCCCTTTTTGTTCGGTTATGAGTCCAAGAAGCAAGGTAAGTGCTTCTCACCTGCAGTAGGAGTAGTTTCGGACCTTTGTTCTTCTTGAATTCGAAGCATAAGAAGCGCTTATAGTGCAGATTTTTAATTAAACCTATAGTGCAGATTTTAATTAAGCTTATAATGCAGATTTTTATGTAGAGCTTATATTGCAGATTTTAATTAAGCTTATAGTGCAGATTTTTATTTAAGCTTATAGTGCAGATTTTTGTTAAGCATTAGTGTGCAGAATTTTATTAAGCTTACAAGTGCAGATTTTATTAAGATTATAATGCAGATTTTTAATAAGCTTGAATGCAGATTTTGATTAAACTTATATGCAGATTTTTGTTTAAACATTTCAGTTTTTAAAGGAGCATTCTTTTATTAGAAGTATTAACAAGTATAAGAAAGATAAAGAAAAGAAAGAAAAGGCCAAGGCCTTAAGTAGATCCTAAAGTCAAGACTTTAGGGATTTTGGCACACAATGTGCTAAAGAAAATGCTGAGACATTATATATTAGAAGTATTAAAAGATAACAAGTATTTTACTTTTATCAGTGACACTGTACTAGACTCTCAGTTGTCCTTGGGTTGGGCTCCCATAGTCGTCCCTAGGTTTAGATAACCTAGTAGTAACGGCACGGCCGACGGTCGACGATCGACGACCCGAGGGTCGCCAAATGGGCCGCCAAATGGGTCGGGTCGTTACAATAGTAAACCCTACTAGATTCGGGACCAGCTATCTAGGGTCTAATTAGGGATGCGCGTATAGCAAGTACAGTTGTCGGGCCCAAGAAGAAAGTTGATTATTATTTTAAAGTATTATATGTATAAGTTTTTGAA
This sequence comes from Zingiber officinale, assembly GCF_018446385.1. Classification (NCBI taxonomy): domain Eukaryota; kingdom Viridiplantae; phylum Streptophyta; class Magnoliopsida; order Zingiberales; family Zingiberaceae; genus Zingiber; species Zingiber officinale. Next base: position 78,036 of record NC_055997.1, on the reverse strand, counting down.
CAAGTAAAGTAAGTTTTACATCAGTATAAAAGTATTAAAGAAGATGTTTTTAAACAAGTGAAATAAAAGAATAAGTTTAGAACAAATGAAATAAGTTTCATTTTGTTTTAAAAACAGCAAGTTGAGTTTTCTTTTATGCTAGCATGTTATTTAGATTAGCTTATTGTTCGTTGCTATTAGAAGAGCATGAGTAGCTTTACATGTTTAGCATTTCAGTATGTTTGTTTCTTTTACTAGTAGATGAGCATGAGTAGTTTTCCTTTTGAGCATTCAGTTTTAGTTTTCAGTATATGTACATGCATATCGAGATTTTGTGAGTTAGATAGCGCTTACTAAGTAATTTTGCTTATAGATGCATTTCCTCTTACTGCAGATAAAGGAAAGAAAAAGCTATAGTAAAGGAAGGCGACAAGGAGGTGCGGATGGATGTGTGATGCCTGGACTATAGAAGCCTTGGGATTTAGCATAAGAATTTATTAACAAAGAGTTGAGTAGAATGTATTAGATGATTCATTTAGTCTTCCGCTGCTAGTTAATTGTATGTTTTGAGTTCTCCGAGAGTTTTAGGAATTACTATCAACATGTGTGCAATGTTAGTTAAGTAAAGTTAGTAGTCCAGTAGCGCTCCGCCCTCACAGTCCAGTAGTAAGCAGGGTGGGGTGTTACAGATCCAATCGAAGAACACCGGCTTTGGAACTCCCAAAGCTTCCTGTGCACAAGAGACCAACCAACACTACCGTCAGTGACCTAAGACCGGGGTGGGAATCCCTGGCTAGGCCCTCCGACGCTCAAGTCAGTGATCTCTCTCGGTGTGGAAGAAGGAAGAAGAAGATGAACAGTAGTTGAGAAATTAGGGTTATGAATGTGCGCAATGATGTGAACTTACCTGGCCAACGGAGAGGATTCCCCTTTTTATACCACTTCATATAACCTCCGTAGTCATGAAGTGGACCCCGGTTTGTTAGAATTTGTTATGAGATGACGTAAGCTGTGTACTTATGGTGAATGACTTTTTAAGGAATCTTCTTCGTACCCCAGATGTACCTTCTTTGTCGTCTAGCACCTGCAAAACGATCTAAAAACACATTTCCCGCCAAAATATATAACACTGGTTATGCAATCGTATATTGCAAACATATTTCGGAACTACTTTATTTGTAATTTCATTTCTCTTTTATACTACCAGTTTGCTTTCAAAGTGTTCCTATCCTTCCTATTCACCTCTCATGTTTTTACTACATCAGAGATAGCTTAATGTACTAATGTTTCTTGTCTCAGTCGGAACTAGGTCTGGCTAGGTTTGACCAATTATTATTACCTCTTGTAAGGTTCCTAAGGAAGTGTTTGTCTGAGCTCCTTTATTTATTATTTTAACTAACATTGGGCTATATTTTATCAAATATCTTTTCAAAATATTAGTCAACCTGGCTGATATTAACCTTCCTTCTTGGGGGCATGTCAAGGTTGATACTAGTCTACTCATTTTGGAAGTATATCCCGGCCGATACTAGTCTACTCGCTTGGAAGTATAACCCGGCTGATATTGGACTACCCCCTTTGAGGTATATGCCAATTGATATGGGTCTTCCTCCTTGGAGGCATATTTCGGTCGATACAAACCTACCTACTTTTGAGGTATATCCCGGCCGATATCAGCCTACCTCCTTTGTGGTATATGCCAATTGATATGGGTCTTCCTCCTTGGAGGCATATTTCAGTCGATACAAACCTACCTACTTTTGAGGTATATCCCAGCCGATATCAGCCTACCTCCTTTGTGGTTACGCCAATTGATATGGGTCTTCCTCCTTGGAGGCATATTTCGGCCGATACAAACCTATCTCCTTTCAAGGTATATCCCGGCCGATATCAGCCTACCACCTTTGTGGTATACGCCAATTGATATGGGTCTTCCTCCTTGGAGGCATATTTCGGCCGATACAAACCTATCTCCTTTCAAGGTATATCTCATCCGATATTAGCCTACTTCCTTTGTGGTATACGCCAATTGATATGGGTTTTCCTCCTTGGAGGCATATTTCGGCCGATACAAACCTATCTCCTTTCAAGGTATATCCCGTCCGATATTAGCCTACTTCCTTTGTGGTATACGCCGATTGATATGAATCTTCCTCCTTGGAGGCATATTTCGGTCGATACAAACCTATCTCCTTTCAAGGTATATCCCGGCCGATATTAGCCTACCTCCTTTGTGGTATACGCCAATTGATATGGGTCTTCCTCCTTGGAGGCATATTTCGGTCAATACAAACCTATCTCCTTTCAAGGTATATCCCGGCCGATATTAGCCTACCTCCTTTGTGGTATACGCCAATTGATATGGGTCTTCCTCCTTGGAGGCATATTTCGGCCAATACAAACTTATCTCCTTTCAAGGTATATCCCGGCCAATATTAGCCTACCTTCTTCGTTTGGTTATATCCTTTCCCCTTCTTACCGGGGACCCATGAAACCTAACCCATATCAATAGTCAATACCATGAATTTGCTTGAAATCTTTTGCTACCAAGCGACCCTTATATATAAGTCCATCCATGTCAGTATTTCTCTTAAAGACCCACTTACACCCAATGGGTTTGACGCCTTCAGGTGGATCAACCAAAGTCCATACTTGATTGGTGTACATGGATTTCATCTCGGATCTCATGGCCTCTAGCCATTTCTCATAATCTGGTCTTATCACAGCTTCCTGATAGGAGGTAGGCTCATTCTCAACGAGCATAACGTCATCATGGTCAGACAAGAGAAATGAGTATCTCCTAGGCTGACGACATACCCTATCAGACCTGCGAAGATGTATGTCTACTTGAATTGGTTGTTGTTCCTCAACTCCTTGTGGAACAATCTCATCATCCACAACATTTTGTGGTTCCAGTTCAACTTCCATCAAGGCTTCAGTGCTATGGTCCATATCTTGAACTTCTTCAATATTGAACGTACTCCCACTAGTTTTTCTAGAAACAAAGTCCCTTTCTAGAAATACCCCAGTCTTAACCACAACTACTTTGTGTTGACTGGGAATGTAGAAGTAATATCCCTTCGTTTCCTTGGGATATCCTATAAAATAGCACTTATCAGATTTGGGTCCCAGTTTGTCTGAGACTTGATGTCGAACATAAACCTCACAACCCCAAATCCTCATAAAAGACACCTAGGCATCTCTCCCAATCCATATCCTATATGATGTCTTTATCACAACCTTGGATGGAACACGGTTAAGTATGAAGGTTGCCCTCCTTGTGACTTTCACTCCACCCTATCTTCTTGGAACTAAACTCACCTTCGCCTTGCTTGGGACTCACAGCCAACTTAAGAGAAGGAGGAAGAAGAAAAACCAAGGAAGAAGATGCAACTCCAAAATTTCATTCAATGTCAATGAATCTTACATTCATATGGTCGGCCACACATGGAATGCCAAGGGTCAATGACTCTTGACATTCCATTCCTCTTACTCTCCCTTGATGATGTGGAGATGATGTGGTAAGAATGTATTTGTTGCCCATGCCATGTAGGATGAGTCATCCTTCATGAAGTGGCATTTAGTCAAGTCAAACTTGATGTTTCAACTTCCCATTTAGTCAAGTCAAACTTGACCACACATCTTCCTTGTTGAGTTAAATCTAATCTTTGATTCAAGTCAATTTCAATTTAATGAATCTCAATTCATTAATATAAATTGACTCAATGAATCAAACTTGATGTTTCAACTTCCCATTTGGTCAAGTCAAACTTGACCACACATCTTCCTTGTTGAGTTAAATCCAATCTTTGATTCAAGTCAATTTCAATTTAATGAATCTCAATTCATTAATATAAATTGACTCAATGAATCAACTCTAAATTAGACTCATTCAACAATTGAATCCAATTGAGTCTAACTCAATAAGTCTAATTTGGATTACTCTTAATCCAATTTTGGTTCATCATATGAACCTAATCCAATTGGTTCATCATATGAACCTAATCTCCATCCACTTGTTCTTTGTGTGTGACCCAATAGGTTCTTGCAACGTTGGCAATGTTTCTAAACCTATTTAGAAACATAAGCAATGAGTGGCATCTAGCAATACATCATTGCTACCCAAGTTACAAGAATGTTGAGATCCAACATCACCTTTGTGACTACTAATTATGACAGTCACAATATATGACAATGTCCTTCTATCCATGACATCTAGATTGATTAAATGAGGTATAGACCGTGTCATCCTCTAATCAATCTATATCTTGAACTCTAAGTAGACTCACTCTAATCAAATAAGCTCAACATCTCATATTGACTTATTTGGGCATGGCCATACACTTAGTGGTCTCACTCTATCAAGAATCACGACATCACTCTCGTCATATAGGAGGGATAGATATCATCTACATCACTCACATCCCTCCACATAATTTGTTACATACCCAATAATCGCCTTTATAGTCCACCCAGTTACGGGTGACGTTTGACGAAGCCAAAGTATGCAACTCCTTATGTAGGGAACCATGGTAACTTCAGGTCCAAGGACTAATAGTCATACTAATAGTCACATGAGAAAGTATATGACACTCATATAACGATCCATGATACTTTCTCATGGCGGGTCATTCAGTATATATTCTCCAATGCATACCCATGTGTCAACTTGATATCTCTATATCCATGACTTGTGAGATCAAGTCATCGAGTTGACCTACATGCTAGTCTCGTCGCATTAACATTGTCCCCGAATGTTAATACTTGACTAGGAATGATTAAGAGTAGTGTTGTCTATATCATCTCACTATCGATTCAACCAATTGATTGATATAGATAAGAACCTTCTACTCAAGGACGCTATTATACTTAGTTATTTGGCACCAATACAAGTAAGTATAATAACCATAAAGAAATACATTTATAAGTATATAGGAATATGATACATTGAGTCCATATAACAATCATCATATGATTGGCTCTAGGGCTCTAACTAACAGGAAGAATGTTTCTAGACTCTTCTACAGACACTAGGCGACAATGGAGGTACATCTGGGGTACAAAAAATATTCCTTAAAAGTTATTTTCTGCAAGTACATGGCTTACATCATCTTATAACAAACTCTAACAAACCGAGGTCCACTTCATGACTACGGAGGTTATATGAAGTGGTATAAAAAGGGGAATCCTCTCCGTTGGCCAGGTATGCTTACACATCACACTCATAACTATCCATTACAAACCCTAATTTCAATCACTGTTCATCTTCTTCCTTCTTTCCGCACTAAGAGAGATCACTGACTTGAGCGTTGGAGGGCCTAACTAGGGATTCCCACCCCGGTCTTAGGTCACTGAAAATAGTGTTGGTTGGTTTCTTATGCACAGGAAGCCGGGAAAACTCCAGATCTTGGTGTTCTTCGGGGGATCCCTCTTTTCATCCTTGAGTCTTCATATCAGGAGGGTGTTCGGTGACTTCATTATTCTAGATCCGCTTTGGTTTTCTCGAATCGGGAGTTCCCAGGTGTTCTTCTTCATCAGCAGTAAGTTCTCTACCCAGCTTTCCATTTTGTCAAGCTTCTCAGACAGGATCAGGTAAGATGGAAAATTAGGAAAATATAAAATAACTATTATATTATTTTATTTTACATGCTTGTGTTGGTGCAAGTTGCACCAGAATCAAACCTAAGTTTTGATGTTGGCAAAGGTTCAAGTTAAGTCTTGTTATGATCTAACAAGTTGACTGAGTGTGCAGGATGTTTACTCAACCGGGGAAGACCTAGTTGGAGGCTAGGCAGGAGAAATCTTAGCAGATCGTGGAGCTCAGGTGCAAGTCCAAGTAGGTCGAGGGGACCCGAAGCTTGGCAGTGTGATCGCGAGGTCTGGAGGACCGAAGATCAAGAGAAAAGTCCTAGGGAGCCAATCAAGGCTGAGTGAAAAGTCCAAACTAGATCTGGAGGATCAAAGTTTGGCAGGTAGGTTGAGGTAAACAAACTGGAGGAGCGACAGTGAGGTCGGGTTCCCGAAGGGAACAACCTTAGGTCGCTGATCCAACTGAAGAAACTGGGAAGGTTTCCAAGTTGAGATCAAGACAGTTCTACTGTCTATTTTATTACTCTTGCTTTATAATATTATTGTTCTAACATCTGTTTTGCAGGAGATTTTTGTCTTAATACTATTTTGTAGGTCCGGCTTGATCGGTCGACCGAACCAAGCAAAATCATAACAGTATTCAGATTAGATCAGAACAGATAAGAGTCCGATCAATGCTTGATCGATCGACCGAACCAGAGGACCGGTAGACCGATCCATGGTGACTCAGCACTGGCCATCTCATTAGCATCGTTCAGCAGGAAAAGGAAAAAGGCTGATCGGTCGATCGAACCGGAGGACCGGTCGACCGATCCAATCAGCATTAACACCATATTAAATGAAGATCTCGGTTGATTTAGACGAATAGGGAAATAGTCTATTTGGTCGACTGAAAAACGGGTTTGGTCGACCGAACCATTCATGAGCATTTACTGCAAAAGATCGAGCCAGCTTCAGATTCCAGCCAGGAAGGAAGGGAGCGGGTTCGGTCGACCGAACAGAGGGATCAGTCGACCGAACCTCCAGTACACCTATAAAAAGTGCTCGAAGTCAGAAGCTCAATAGAACAATTCTGATCATCAAAAAGGTTCTTTTCTGCCTGCTGCTCGTGTTCCAAGCCTTCTTCAAGCTAAGCAAGCTACTTCGCTCAAAAGCACCGACCGCGCCTCAACCTTTTTTTATTACTGTCGATACATTTCTTATTGCACTTAATTTCATATAAGATAGTAGGGTTGTTACTATCTTATATTCTTGTAACTATATGATCTGCTTCTTTCCGAAGGATTTCATAAATAAGAGTTATAGTGATTTGCCCATAGGTGCGGTCAAGGACCGCGGGCCTTCGAGTAGGAATCGAGCTAGGCTCCGAATGAAGTAAACAGACTTGTCTATTCTTTTCCGCTGTGCACGACTCTATTTTTAAAAGATAAAGAAAAGTTTTAAAGCACGATATTCACCCCCCCCCCTCTATCGCATGTTTTCGATCTATCAATTATGATCATCAAAAAGGTTCTTTTCTGCCTGCTGCTCGTGTTCCAAGCCTTCTTCAAGCAAAGCAAGCTACTTCGCTCAAAAGCACCGACCGCGCCTCAACCTTTTTTTATTACTGTCGATACATTTCTTATTGCACTTAATTTCATATAAGATAGTAGGGTTGTTACTATCTTATATTCTTGTAACTATACGATCTGCTTCTTTCCGAAGGATTTCAGAAATAAGAGTTATAGTGATTTGCCCATAGGTACGGTCAAGGACCGCGGACCTTTGAGTAGGAATCGAGCTAGGCTCCGAACGAGGACTCTAGGACCCTAAGGATTTATTTTTGCATTAATTAAGGGGGAGTGCCAAGAAATTTAACACATTAATTTTTGTTAAAACATTTTTTAAAGTTAAACTTTTCAAAAAGGTTCAATATAATTTTAATAAAAAAATATTTGATAAAGTATTTTAAGTTTCTTTAGGTAAGTATTTTTACAAGAAAATACTTTTAAAGCCAAGTCTTTTTAACAAAATATTCTTCAAGCTAAGTTCTTATCGAAATAAAAAATTGAAGTTTTTAAGCTAAGTAAGGTTTAAAAATATGCTTAAAAGTAAAGTATTTTTAATCTAATTCTTTTTAAGCTGAAGTTTTTTTTCAAAAGGTTTTCAAAAAAACATTTCAAAATTAGCTAAGTGCTTTTCAAAGTAATTATTTTTAAAAGCTAAGTTCCTATCAACTTCTTTTGAAAGTTAAGTATTTGACAAAGTTTTTTTGAAAAAGCTAAAGTATTTTCAAAGAATTTAGCTAAGTATTTATCCAAATAATTTTCAAAACTTAAAAATTAGCTAAGTTTGTTGTGCTACCTTTCAAGGGGAGTTTAAAATAAAATGGACTATTGCTATCTTTTAAACAACCTTCTCTCTACTTGTTTTTTTATTTATGTCAAAGGGAGCCACAAACTGCTAATAAGGGTAATAATCTGAACCTGATCAGATTTATTGGGTTGTTTCTTTTATCATGTTGGATGTGTTATGTTTCTTATTGAATGCTTATATCAAACTTGATCTCCCTTAATTAGATTGCACGCACGTGACTTTAATTGTTTCATGCACCCAACTTGTTTGATAAAATGTTCCGTAGTTAGGTTCTAATTCCTGCTTGTCGTGTGTTCGGTGAAATGTCTCTTTCAATAGTTAGGTTCAATCTAATAGATCTTAGTTTACTTAACTCTTGCTTTGTATTGCTCTTTCAATTGTTAAGTTTTATGTCTTCATTTAAATTCAATTAGGTTAAGTTAGATTAGGTTTCTTTAATGTTCTAGGTTTTATTCCATGCTTAGTTTCGTTAATTACTTCATATTGACTTTTATTTTCTGCAATTGTAGTTAGGTTAGACTTAGCTCTCAATTCTTACATTGTATTTTATTCATTAGGTTTGATTTTATATTTGCTTTGCTATTTCAAATCTTAGTCTTAGAATCCAAAATCCAAACTCCCTTGTTAATTCTTTAGCATTGACAACTATGGACTAATTAGTGGGTGATCATTGATACTGGTTATGACTTTTGTTTTTGTATTAAAAATTCTGATATTGTAAGACTTACTCGTTTCATATTTTGATTTGCTAGATTTTCTCAACAAAATTGGTTGGTTCATTAATTTGTACAAGAGAAGCAATTTATCTCATGAAATTCGAAGACAGGGAGAGCAATGAAGGCATGGATGATATTAGCTCGAGGATGGAGGAACAAAATATTGAAAAGGAAAAAAAATTTGTTATTATAGAAAGTAGGCAGAGGGAAGAAAATCTCAAGGAGATGATTCAAGAAATGGAGTGTACAAATCATTTATATCTAGGAAAATTTAGTCTTTATAGTTTGATTATTGGTCAAATTTGTTTGGATAATGTAAATATTTATTTATTTTAATGTTAATTGTATAATACATTTGGAATTAGAAGTTATTTCGTTTTAATAATTTTTAATTTATTTGAAATTAAGAATTATTAAATATATTGATGAAAAATATAAAAATATAATATAATAATATTTAATGATAAATTTAAAAATAAAATTATATACGGATTTATAAATAGAATTGTAAATTGATTTATAAACAAGATTAATAACAGATTTAAAACAAAATTAGAGACAGAATTTACATTTGAAATTAATTTTATTTTGTTAATTTGAAAACAGATTTATAAACAATTTTTTCATCCGTTTCTAAAATTAGAGACGAAATATTTCCATTTCAAAATTAGCTACGAGGCTTTCACTAACGGATTTCTGAGACGGAATATTCCGTCTCAAACTTTTTTTAGAGACGGAAAAATGATTTTCAGAGACAGATTTTTTCATCTCTAAAGCACTGTTTTCTTGTAGTGTTTACTCATGGGCTTGTAGTTCATTACATAGTTGGTGTTAGCCATTTTACATGTCACGAGGCACTCCAAATTAATAAAGATTGAAACTCTTTAAAATTAAAACAAGTGTTGTATTAACGAGTCCCGAGTCGTATTTTTTCAAGGGCAACTAGTAAGTAAATGTGTGTAAATCCTAGAATTTTTTTCCAATCAAATTCTTACATCAACAAGTTCTATTAAGCTCTTCCATTCTCAACCTCATTCAACAATGTGAAATAGAGGTAAACAATGAAAAACTCAAGTTATTCATTTACAATTCAACTCAAGGTCAATCATAACAATCCAATTCACGGAACAAAGAAAACAAGTAACAAGTGAACTCGAAATCTCAAACAACTTGTAAAACCAACGTATCATCCAATTCTCAATTATGTTGGATCGAGACGCGCTAGGGGGGTGAATAGCGCTCGCGGCTATTTCTTTCGATTATCAGAATCATAAATCGTATCAAAAACTAATAGAGTAATAAGCAGCGGAAAGTAAATAAGAGAAAAGCAAACACACACAGAAGGACACGGAGAATTTACTTCGTTCGGAGCCTGTAGCGACTCCTACTCGAAGGCCTGCGATCCTTGATCGCTTACTGTGGGTAACAACTATAAGCTCAAATAGATTTACAAGTTTAAGTACAAGAAGCAAATAAAGAACGTAAATAAACTTTTATACCACAACTAAAATGCTAAATTGAAGCTCCAGGTCGTCAGTGTCGAGTTGCAGCACTTCGGAATGAGTTCGTTAGCAGTTGAATGCAGAAGAATCGCTTAACAGTTGATGTTCTTCACTGCTGCTTGAAGTCCCCTTATAAAGGGCATCCAAGGCGCCTCTAAGGCCTCCGAAGGCGCCTCCATCCCTTCCGAATCGCTCGTGCAGATTAGCGCTGAACAGTCGTCGCTTATCGCCTTGAAGGTGCCTTCATCCATCTTTAAGGTGCCTCCAATGAAGCATCCAAGGCACCTTCGCACACCATGAAGGCGCCTCCAGTGGATCTGCGCAGCCGCGTCACTTTAGCACCCGAGGCACCTCCAAGCTCCATGGAGGCGCCTCGGACACTGTTCATCCGAGGCTATTCTTCACACTTTGGTCCCTGCAAGACACATTAATCCCAAATATACCCTGCAGCACAAAGTTAGCACATAAAACATAATAGATATGATAATGACAGTCTCCGGACTGTCCGGGTCTGACTTCGGGTTTCCAATCGGAAACCCTAGGTCGACCCGACGCCTACTGTTCCCTCTACGGGGAACGCGTCCTCACCTACTCCACTCAGGAGATTTACCTATTGTTAGTACGATCCTCCAGATCGACTGGACTTTTGCTCAGCACTCGACGCTTCCGGACTTTCTGCTGGGCATTCGCTTCCCGGCTCGTCCAGTCTTTCACCTGGTTAGCGACACCAGGACTTTCCACCTAGGGTTACCACCCCCTACGACTTTTGCCTGAAGCCATCGACCTGCCAAGACTTTCAACATAGGGTTACCACCCCCTATGACCTAGGGTTACCACCCCCTAGGGTTTTCCCTTTGCCTAACCGCGGCTAGGACTTTCCTGAAATACTCAAGCAGACTTATTAGATCACAAAACACCTTAACTTTGAATCCTTTGCCATTATCAAAACACGAGTTCGATCGTCGGATGCTTCCCGCACCAACAAATTACACTTAATTCAACCATTAAATGTAATTGCCTAATCACAGCAACCTTCAACAAAGGAACACAACCAACAACCTCCAGATAAGCATTCACAAATTCAACTTCAGCATAGCAACAAAAGATTCAATGCATAGCAAAATGTTAGCTAACTAAATAACCAAAATTAAACAACTAATGTAAATCAAACTCCTAATTCCAAACTAAAACTAAATTGCAAACTAATTGGTTAGCTTAACAACATTCAGATTGCAGAAGTTCAACAAATTCAGAATTGCAAGTAAGAACATCAGGATTGGTTTTGGCAGCAAGAAATTCTGAAAAGGAATTGCAATAAATGGAAACAAGAAGCAATGATAAGGAAGATGAATCAGATCTGATGATTTGAGCAAGTTTAAAAACAAATCTATAAGACAAAGATAATGAAAACCTAATCTATAGCATTCAACAAACCAAAATCCCGAACTCAACTTCTTATCAATCTGCTGTACAAACAGAAATGCTCTCGGGACCCCTTAAGCATTCAACAACAATCCCGAATCTTCCAACTATTTCCAGAAGGCACTCACAGCTCTTAGAAACCTCTATTCAAGCTCCATACAACTAGAAACCTCATTGGCTGAAGAAACAGAGCAAGAATTCTGTGGATTACAAAACTAAGTCGGTTGATCAGATCTACTTAGCTTCGCTGCGGAATGGAGATCGGAACAGAATCAGAAGCTCTCAGGAGACCTCCCTCAAAGCTCTGGTGGATGCGAAATTTGCTGATCGGGAAACCTCCCCTCAGGAACGCGGCGGCGGAACAGAATTCAAGTCGCCATCTGGAAACCTCCTTCAAGCTCTCTGATCACCGGAAGATGAACGTCGGCAGCTAGAAATCGTCGTTGTTGAAGAAGAAGAAGAACCAGATCTGATTTGAGGAATGGGAGCAGCGACCTTCGCGTGAAGAAGAAGAAGTTACAGTGGAGGAAATCGCGAAGCCGAGCCCACTGTACACTGTAGCTTCTCACGGCATTTAAACTCTCCCAAATCTGATCGGACGGCTGAGAATTCTCGAAGCTTGATCACAGTGGAAAATAGCCTAAAATCTGATCCAACAGTACCGATCTTCATCTACAGTCTAGATCTGCTCCTCATTAGGTCGGATGGACTAGATTCTTGATGGATGGCTCAGATCTCTCCAATCTTCAATGGACGGTCCAAATCGATCCAAAGCTTGATCGTCTCGTTTAGCCCTAGATTTGAGCCCAAATATGGCCTGATCTGATGGGGTCCATGACCCTTTTGATGCCTACAAAATAATAATCAAATATTAGCATCAAATACCATGAAAATAGGCTAATTTGCAATTAGGTCCAAAATCATATGATATTATGAAATATGATGTAAATGTGAGATTAAGCTATGAATAGACTAATAAAAATATGCATTATGATTCAAAATAATATAGCAAAATCATGGTTATCAAATCCCCCACACTTAGCCTTGGACGTCCTGTTCAAGTCAAGAAAACCTAAAATATCTCCACACAAATTTCCCTAACAATACCTAGAAGATAGTAAAAAGAATTTAACTAAGGTCATCTTAAAGATCACAAACAATCATGAATACAATTCAAACAATAATCAGTAGGTATGGTGGTTTCAATCCAATTAAAAAATTAAACAAGTTGCAATCTCGCAAGGTATTAACCTATTCTAGCCCTCACATTCAAAATTGCATATAAGTGGAGCTCACTCAATGTCACTCACAACATTTCACTACCATAAGATTGCTTATTTTCTAATTGTCCACCACTATAAACATAGCATACATAAGTCAAAAGGATTTCATCAACAAGAATTGAAATGAATGTAGTAGCAAAAGAAAAGAATTCAATGAAAAATATGAGAAGATGAGAGTATTGGAGGAATATACTTGATGAGTTGACCATTTTGATGTGAAAAGAGATGAATACCATTTGTCGTTACCAACTCAAAGTATCAAGCTAACCTCCCCTTCAATTTGATAGCTATCCAAAAATATTGATACTCTATCTCCACACTTGATACTCTTTTGTTTTGCCACTGTTTTTCCTTTCTTCTTCACTGTTTTTGCACTTCAATTTCAGCATTTTGAAACTAAAATAATTCAATATCACCTTATAGAGAAAAACTCCCTCCCCCACACTTAGAGTATTGACCGTCTCGGACAATGAAACAACACATGTATCCAATGTACTAACAATCTTGAAGCCACTGATTTTCTTTCTGCATATTTTCTTTCCTTTGTTACTGCTCTTCAATTTGTTTAATTCCCAGCAATAAGCCAACTTGAGATTCCTTCAACTTTCAGTACTGTATAAATAAAAATAAACTTCTGTTTAAATTGCGCAGAAATTCAAAAACCACTTCTGAAAATTACAGCACAAAAAAGCACTTGAGCACAATGATATTTCAAGAGCTCAATTATGAATTTTGTTGCAGCTCTACTATGCACTTCCTAGATGTTGGAACCCCAAGGTTGTTTTGGTGTGATCAACAAGTTAAGTTAGGTCCTGTGTTGTTTTAACCTTATGTCTAAGTGTGCAGGAGCTTAGGAGCACAGGTTGTAATGACCCAATTTTCCCTATTTTGAGTTCTAAATATCTTCAAAAACATTTATAAATACTTTTAAAATATTCTAGAGATTTTTAGGAATTTTTAGAGTATTTTTACGTAATTTTTGGAGGTCGTTTAGTATGTTTACAAAAAGAAAGAAGTTTTGACCAAAAATGTGCAAGTTGAGACTCGAACCCAAGACCTCCGGCCGAACCCAACTTAACCGAACGCAGCCAACCAACCGAGCTGCGAGTGTTTTGTTAATAAGTATGAAGCGAGAAATATATATGTTATAGTTGATAAATAAAATCCTAGTTTTAAAAAGACCTAATTTCTTTTCCCCGAGACCAAAACCTTTCCTACCTTTCTCCCGACGGGTGCGACGGCGCTGTGCTTGGGCGAAGACGAAGCCGAGTTAGGGCTCTTCCTCCGGCGGCCGGCGAGGGGGTTTTTCCGAGAATCCTTCTCATCCTCGTGACCTCCTCGACGTGGAGAGCACGTAGACGCGAAGAAGGTGCTGTGATTTTGAGTCTCGCCGAACCCTAGCAGCCCTTTCCTTCGGCTGTAAGTCCAAGAAATCGCTGTAAGTACTACTCACCTATGGTAGGAGTTGCTCCGAACTTTTGGATTTCATTTCCTTGCTTCCGGATCATGTTGTGCCAAGTAGAAGTATATGCTAGGGTTTGCGTTTGTTGTGCTAAATTGCTGTGTTAAGGTGTGTTGTACCGAATTTGCCATGTTAGGGCATTAGGTTTTCGGATTTTTATACTAGGTCTTCCCTTTTGAATAAGCTAGGGTTGCTGTGTTGAAATTTCTACGTTAGTTTTCCTTTAGAGGTTGCTGTGCAGAATTTACCATGCTAAGTTGCTGTGCCGAAAGTTTCTTGCTTGGGTTGCTGTTGAACAGGATTATAAGCTAGGGTTTTCCCTTTCATTCCTTACCTTCCGTAGCATACATATTAAGCATGCTAATTTATGGTTTGAGTTTAAATGTATAGAAGGAGTTCATTTTAATTCTTAGCAAGTAAGCGCAGTAAGAAATGTTTAGATTACCTGTTATGTTGTTTCCTGCTGTGAGATACAAATCAGTAGCGTAGCTAATCTATAACATTTGCTAGGTATGCTAGTTATTGTTGAGTTTAGTTCTTTTCTAGAAGGTTTGCATGATCTAGATTGCAAATCAAAGTGTGTAAACAGGTTCTATTTATGCTTGCTGATTTTTGAGAATTTCGGCTGTTCACTTTGTAGTATTAGTGTTTCATCTCGCTGCCATGTATAAGAATGGGATTAGTATCTTCCTTGCAACTCAAAAAGGCAAGAATAGCCTTTATTTAAAGTATGTAGTATAGAATAGCATGAGCAGTATTAGTTCTTAATTCTATTTTATTTGCAGATTTTTAATGTTTCACGTGTGCAGATTTTTGTTGTTCACATGTGCAGATTTTTAGTATTCATATGTGCAGATTTTTAGTATCCATATGTGCATATTTTTATTAGCCATATGTGCAGATTCATATATGCAGATTTTTAGTATCCATATGTGCAGATTTTTTTTATTAGCCATATGTGCAGATTCATATATGCAGATTGTTTTTTTTATTAGTCATATATGCAGATTTTCTAGTGTTCATTTGCTATTATTGAGCACGTGCAGTTTTTAATTGCCATGAGTTGAGCATGATCAGTTTTCCTTACTACTAGATACACATGAGCAGTTTCTTTAGTTTTCATTTGCTATTTTAACAAGCATGAGCAGCCAGGTATTTAGTGGAATGATTATGTGCCCTATTAAACCTTTTTAGAGGAGTATGAGAAGTTATGAGTAGAGAAAAGACCAAGGTCTAATTAGAAAAGATAACAAGTAATTTAAAGTAAGAGGCTAGTACCCGACTTCCGAGGTTATCGTTAAAAAAATCCAGGTGACCAATTCCGAGGTCTTGGCCCTGGTAAGACCGAGGTCTTTACCCTCCACTACAAAAAAAAAGCCTTACAACAACGGTTTTTCACCGTTGTCGTAGCCCCTTTCGGACTGTTGTTAAAGGTTGTGTTGTTAAAGGGGGTGCTCAAAGACAACAGTTTTTAACCGTTGTTTTTGAAGGCAAAGACAACAGTTTTACAACGGTGAAAAACCGTTGTCTTTTCATTCAATGACAACAGTTGTTCACCGTTGTCTTTGAGCGTATGCCTAGGCTCTTCAACAACAGTTTTGAACTGTCTACGACAACAGCTAAAAAACGTTGTCTTTTTTGCCAATGACATCGGTTTGACAACGGTTAAAAACTGTTGTCTTTTTAGCGAACAATGTTAATTAACATCAGTTTGTCACTGTTGTCTTTTAACACCATTGACAACAGTTTGACATATTTAAACTGATGTCTTTGGGTACAATATACAACATTTTGACAATAAATAAAAAACTTATTAATCTTTTCCTACTCAACGGTTTATAAAAAACATCATCATCCAGTGCAAATTTCATTGATAAAAAACCTACATAATCAATATTTACAATGTAATTTTCATTAAAGTACCAAACATCATCATCCAAATATCATTAAAGTACCAAACATCAACATTCAAACATCACAAAAGTTTACACAGCCAAAAGTTTATATATATCACACATATATATAAAGTCCAAAATATCATGTTTTGTTGGAGCAAGTCTTCTCTACCTGTGCATCTTCTAAACACCATATCGATAACTGCAGCCTTTTCTGGTTTCCCCTCCCTCCTAGCTTCTCTTTTCTTCTCCTTTCACAGAAACGGGGTCATTATCTTTTCCCTGAGGTAAATAGCATATGATTGCAAGTTAAGTCATTTCCTAGGAGTAAATGGCATAAAGATGATGATGACAAAGACATTGTACACAATTGAATATGATAACAATACTTCTTTCTAGGCACAAACTAAAATTACTGCATAACTCACTTTCAGTTCAAGGAAACAATACTTCCTTCCGGGAGCAATGGATGCAAATTTATATGATGTGGGCACCTCAAGCAATGGGATAAACCAAAACAATAGTGATGTGTGTAACGATGGCCAGAAGAAGAGGAACAATTGAGATGAGCCACAAAACCACATTCAGGTGGAGTAGCAACAGAGGCCAAAGCTGAACCAGAAATACCCCCTTCGTCACTATTAATAATGGAGGCATCTAAAAAATGGATTCTTCCTACCAATATTGAATTACTTATGTTACAGGGTGATATATGCAATCAAAGTTTGGACCTCAAACATTAAATTTCTCTGTTAGTTACTATACATGGTAAAAGCCCCGTTAGACATACATTAAGTTGCAGTTAGGGAATCAACAAAAAAAAACACACTTGCGTTGATATTTCTGCTTGCGTATTCTTTTGCAAGTCTTGGTGAGACTAATCACTCCTGCCTTTGCAGGACTGTAATTAGCTTGGAATACATTACCGAATAAACCAACAACATATGCCCCTGCTTAATTGAATGATATTTCAATATCTCGAAAAAAAACTAAAGCATAAAGATGCTGCAGTAACAAGATTATTACCCTTCTAAACAAAGACATCTACATTATAAAATTGAGATCCAAATTGTTTGTTATGTAAACCAAAATACAGTATAAATATGTGTTCTATTAGAATTTGGAATACTACTTAATCATTTTAAACATTTTTCCAAAACATTCTGTCAGTTCCATTGTGATTAAGGTTAATCATTTTTTTATATTTGACAAAGGATTAAGTTATCGGTTTGTATTTGATGTTGGTGCATCAAGTGTGCAGTTTAGTCATGCCGATTGGATTTGGTAAATGGACTCAGAGACAGATATCTCCAAATCAAGTGCAATCAAGTATAAGCAGCATGCGCTAAGTGGACTCAAGGGCAAATAGCCCAGATCGAGAGGACTCAAGAGTAGGTGACCTGGATCAAGGATGTGCTCAAAGAAGAACATCTGGGCAAAAGAGATTTGGTCCTTGAATTCTCAAGGGATGATTCGTAATCTTCTCTGTGATGTCAGGCACAAACATAAGAAGATGAAACATCATGGGCATATTATTCCAAGCATTCAACGGTTCATGAACTTTAATCAACATACACATCATGGAAGGAAAAAATAAATTTATTTGAATCATGAACAAGAAAGTATTTTCATGAACAAGTGTGGCTAACAAGGTTTGTTATTTTATTCATTGTGATATACTCTAAATTAAACTTCTCATACAGTATTTTCATATAGTATAGATCCTAAAAAATAGAGGTTGGTTTCCTATGTTGAAACATTGTCAATTTGTTTCAATTTAATTGAATATTATTATTGTCAAATGCAATAAGATGAACTCATGTATATACCTATACATAAATATGATCTTGTATCCATTCGGCTATCTCAAAGCGCACTTCATCAATTTCTTCTTGAGAGTACTCCGCTTTTGTGAACTGTGAACACACATAAATTATATGATCTTAAAGAACAAAATATAATTAATTGAAAAAAAATAATAACTAAATAACTTCTAATTATTTGAGATAATAAAGATAATATTACTATCGATGGTAGTGCATCCCCCTCGATCATTGCATTTTCTTCAGTAATTTGTCTCATAAATCTCATCACGTAATAACCACATTGTTTCGCATCTGGCTGCCTAGGAGCCTACGTTAAAGGCAATTGATATTGTTAATGATAAAAATACACATACCTTGATTGATTGAAATAGAAGTACCCATACCTTGATTACTTCCCATTGTACATGCTTTCTTCCTTTCCTTCCATTGTTCGAATTAAACAATCTTAACGCCCTTCATATATACATTCAACATAATTGATATATAAGTGTTTTATGACTAAATTAAATACATAATAAAAAGCATATATAAACGACCTCTAGACTTCCGCTGTTCCTGGGAGAAATGGATTATCATCCTTAATTAGAACCTCAAAGGTTGGTTTACATAATAAGAATATTGGAAAGAAAGTACCTCATGATTTTGTGCATCCTGTAGATTCATTTCTTCAAATCTATCATGTACCCAAGCACGTTCATCTTTAGAATCCCACAACTTTTGGACACCAAACATACGCCTAGATAAAGGTTATTAAATGAAAAATTTGTAAGGAAAATAAAAAAGTGGAAATGTCAAAAAAGAGAAGTTTCAATGTTGCCTTAGGAATATAAATAATGCAATATTTGATCCAGACTAATACGGTCACTGGCTGCAACAAAAATGGGAGAGGAAGTGAAAAAATAAAAATATATTGATAAACAACTCATAGTGGTGAATAGTAAGTAATGGATTATGTTTAATATACAGATATAGATAAAGGAACAAAAGTAGCTAAATTATACAGTGTTAGGTTATATTGTCCATTGTTCCTAAATGACTAACCATTCCTCATGATCAAGTCCAAGAAGCAAAATGTACGCATTATCTATTGAAAGTTATGAATTATATCTATACAAACCTTTAAACATTATACTCAGTAATAGAATCTCAATCAACTGCACACTTATGTGCTCATAACAGTTTTCTATCAATAATTTGGCACACGAGTGATTGAATATCTCTAATTAATGGGAAAAAAACAGATGAAGATCATGAAGAATAGAAGTAGATTCTTCTAAGAAAAAAGATACCTATCATACTAGGAGTGCAAAAAGTATAATTATGTTGTTTTGACTTTTGACAAGCAATAAATAATATCACCTTCGGCGACCCCTGCCATTGTCCTGGAACCGATCATCGTGCATGTAGAAAGCCCCAGCAGTCGGCACAGCATAATGTTCATTCTCCTTCGCCTCCTCTTCAACAGGTTCTTTGTCTTCATTTTCTTCTGAAGTCCCAAGAAACGCCTGCCCATCGCCATCAGGAACCGGCGACTTTCCCAAGTCCCTAGGACCATCGCCCACTAGAACAGCCCCCATATTCGCTCCTTTTCCTTCCATCATTCCTTCTACAGCAATGAATTCCTCTACTTCGCCCGCTAGTTCTTCCTCCTCGCCGTCGTAGTACTCCTCTTCATCATCATAAACCTCAGCGCCACCTTGACCATCCGACTCGCCGTCGGATCCAACCTGGTCTCCCGCGGCAGATTTCCCCCACCCATCGTATCCTTCCCCTTCCTCGTCGTCGCTTGCCTCCCTCCGACGCATCCTTGGCAACGGCGCGTCCTCGGGATCGCTCACGTACTCCGATTCTTCCTCCCTGACCGCCATCGATCTCCTCCGCCCAAACCCTAATCAGCAGTCCACCCCCAAAAAGAAAACGACGATGGTGCGCGCGATGGGATAAAAAGAAAACGAAATTAATGAAGAATAGTTGTTGCAACATATATTTTGTACAAAATTGTAATTTTATCCTTACTATTTGAATAAATCCATCCATCTTAAAATAGATCACAAATTTTATCTTAGAGATAAACATTAAGGGATATAAATTTCACTTCATCAAAAAAAATAGGCAAATAACTATGTTTGACTATTTTTTTATAAAATAATTTTTAAAGACAACATAATTTTAGACACCAAATTAAAATTGTTGATTAAAACTAATAGACAACATAGTTTCAACATAGTTTTAAGCAACACTAATAGACAACGGTTGATTAAAACTGTTGTCGTATCGCAAATAAAGATATCTCATAGACAACAATTTTAAAAAACCGTTGTCTTATGTATGTCAAAGACAACGGTTTTTTAAACATTGTTGTCTTTTTTTAAAAAACACGACTAACAACAACAGTGATCCTGTCCAAACCAGGGGTCAACGAACGCTGGGGATGTGGCGCTCCCGGCTGGATCCTCGAGTGCTCCGGCCAACCTGCAACAAAACCGAGCCGGGGGGGTGTCCCGGCGACGGCCCTCCGACGATCAAGTCAGGCGAGGGAATAGATGAAGAAAGTGGCTGCAGGATGAAGACTCTCGTACCTCCGGTGAAGAAATGGAGACCTTATATAGACCTCTCAAAGGAGCCTGGGCACACCAATCGAAGCAATCACCTGCTTTCGACCATGCCCAGGTATGGGTCTGTCAGAAGGGCATCCATAAGGCCATACCGCTACTGTATCAACCTCTCCATGATGTGACGGCAAGATCCTTTATCGTGAAATCTTGTGTACGGCATAATCATCAGACTTGCCTTTGCTGACATCCCATATCCTGAGCCGAACGAATAGGCCGCTCGGCTAACCTTTGTATCCTCGCCCTTATCCTGGCCGAACGGACCACCCGCTCGGCCCTTCGGTTCCAGCCGGGCAGACACCCGCTCGGCCATTCAGTCCTCCCGCCTTGGCGTCGGAAACCCAAGCCTATGGCTGGGTTATCTCTGGCTCCGCTCGGACTGCTCAAGCTGACGCGGCCATTACCCGCTTAGTCGCCCTCCATCCGTCCTCAGGCTGGGACCCTTAAAGAAGTGGGTCCCCCATTCTTACCGCCGGATCACTTGCCTCCCCTTCAAGTCTAGTCGAAGGAGGCAGTGAGTCCGACTGACTGGACTATGTGTCCGAGCGGGCGGTCGTCGCCTTACCGTCGCTTATAATATCCCTTGAGCCGTTCGGCCCTTATGCCAAATTCAGCCGCTCGGCTCTTCGTTTTGGATGTCTTGGCGCTCAACGTGGATGTTTGCTTGTCTAAATCTTCTCGAAAATCACGCAAATCCTTCTCATTAAGTCGAAGCATGCGCGGTATGGGCGCATTAATTGCGCCTGGTGACAGAGCGCCACGTGGCTCTTCTCGCGTGGCGGTGATGATCCGTACGATGGGACGCCGATTGTTTTGAAATGGACGGTTAGATGATGACCTCGTCTCTCGTGACCTGCATCCGACGGACGAGGCCGACCAGCCTCGTTCGCATAAAGCCTTCGTCTTCGCCCTTACGCCGCATTCTCTGTTTAATTGCGCGTCCTCCGTCGAAGGTGCCCACGGCTGCATCGTTCCGGCTGTCCTAGTTCTTGCCTCTTGGTAGTTTTCGGCTTTCTGGTGATCCTCTCCGTTCATCTTCCCTCAGTAAGCTTCTCCCTTCCTTTCGTTCGGCCTTTCCCTTTCGCGGGGAACTCCTTTCGTCCCCTTGCTTGCGAACTTTTATCTGTCCTCCGTTTCCGAGTTTCTTTCGGCTTCCTTCTTTCTTTTTCTTGGTACTTTAGTCATGGCGAGCACTTCCGTACCCGCTGTTGAGGTTCATAGTCCCTGGTATATGACCATGGAGAGTAAATTTGATGAGGAGCGCACTCGGCGTCTTGTTCGGACGTACGGGATCCCGGACGACCATGAAATAGTGGTAGCCGACCCGACCGACCGGCCCCATAACCCGCCGATCGGTACCATTTGTTTTTTTCTGGACCAATTCCAGGGCGGCCTTAGATTTCCTACCCATCCGTTTATTTTGGAAGTTTGTAATTATTTCCGCATCCCGCTCGGCCAACTTGTGCCGAATTCCTTTAGGCTACTGAGCGGGGTGGTCGTCCTCTTTAGGCTGCACAGTATCCCCCTCGACCCCAAGATATTCCACTACTTCTTCTACCCCAAACAATCCGAGTTGGGCACTTTTATTTTCCAAAGTAGAATAGGCTTCAAATTTTTTGATAATATGCCGACCTCTAACAAGCACTGGAAGGAGTTCTTCTTCTACATACGACTTCCCGAGCGGCCAGCATTCCGAACCAAATGGCAGACCACTGTGCCGACCCAGCCGGAGCTCGGCAAATTCAGAAGCAATCCGGCCTACCTTCATGCGGCGAACTGGTTGTCCGGTCAGCGGTACAAAATCGACCAGTTGCTTCTCAAGGGGGTGTTGTACATTTTTGGATTATCTCCCGTTCGGGCCAATCTCCCCTACCGCATGAGTAAGGACTTTTTACTCTCTTCGCCTTTTTTGTCTAACTGATTTTAATTTCTTCCATTGTAGCTGAAGTCATGTGGCGCTCCAAGGCTACTGATCATCTGAAATTGAAAGCCGTGGAAATTGAGGCGGCTACCAAAAAAGAACTCGCCGAGCGGGGTCTAATCCCCAGCCGCCCGGCAGCTACAGGAGAGGGGGGACGCAGTCCGCCCCTCCTGTTTCCTCTGCTCCAGCCGAGTTGGGAGTCCCCCAGGCCGGGGATTCACCACTGGAAGTTCGGCGGAAACGTCGAAGAGACCCCAGCCTTCCGCCGACCCAAGAGGGCGAACCACAGGCGCCGATCGAGGTCGCTTCGCCAGATCGCACGCCGTCGCAGATCGGGACCTCAGTGGCCTCGCCCACCGCACAGCCCTCTGGCTCTCCTCCTCGGACTCGTCGTCGCTTACGACGGTTGGGCGAAACATCAACCATAGGGGAGTCCTCGGGCCAGGCGACTGCGGCTGAGGAAGTGCCGGCCGGCCACCCGACCGTCAAGACTACCCTTCGATTCCCATCGGAGGAATATTTATTGTCTGCCGATCGGCCATCAAGCCCCGTTCATGAAATAACCTTGACGGGTCCGCTCGCCAAACTTTTCGAGGACGCCCAGATTCGGGTGGCCCTCATGACGCCTAAGCAGCTCGGCGATAACCACATGCAACAGGCCACTCAGGTAGGTTCATTTTTCTTCTTGTGCCCTGCTACTGTTTGGTTCCTGATTTTATTATTTCCCTTACAGCATTGGGCCGAGCAAATCGCTACTAGCCATCGGCTAGCCGAGCTGGAGGATCTCATGGAAAAACTCCAAGTCTCGGGGGGGCCATCGGCCGAGCGGGAGAAACAAGCCCTCGAGGCCGAACAGAAGAAGTCCGCCGACCTGGCTACAGAGGTGGCTCGACTTGGAGACTTGGTGAAGAAGCGCGACGGAGACGTGAAGCGCACCAGTAGCCGGAAGAAGCGGGCGATTGCTGATCTGGACAAGTTGAAAGTTGAAGTCTGAGCCCTAGATCAGCAATCTAAGAAGCTAGAAGCCCAACTAGCTGCCGAAAGGGATGAGCGCTCTACTGAACGCACTAAAGCAGAGGTGGACCAAAAAGTTTTCCAAGATTCACTAATCGCCTCCCAAGCGGCGCTCAGAAAGTATAAGGAGGGGGAGCCGAGTCGCCTAGCAGCAGCGCGCCAAGAATACCTCCGCTCGGAGCGGTTCGGCGAAAAGTTCGGTGGCAACGTCTCCTCAACTTTCGCCGAGGCGGTCAAGGTCACCATGGCGTACTTGAAGAAGGGTGGCCACCTCCCGGCGGAAATGTACATTCCCGCCTCCGATCTGGCGACCATGATAGACGACATCCCGGACGGTTTCTTTAACTTTGAAGACCCGGAGTGAGGCGAGTTCTTCCAAGTATTTTCTGTATTTCATCCGCTTTGCGGATGTAAAATTTTTGTACGCGCCGTTCGGCATAGTTGTGTTCCTTTGCTGGTATTTTTGTTTGCCCTTCATTGCCCTTCTTTTGTCTGTTTGGTGCTTATCCGTAGAGTCAGTTAAGCTCCACGTGTTTCCCACTAGACGACCGATCGGGTCAATCAATTGACTCGATTTCCTTGAAATCGTTTAGCGATTGGCGATACTGTTTGCATTCAGTGAATGCGAAGTATTGGCAAACCGATAGCCGATCGGACTTAATTAATTTAGTACTTGCGAACGCTCGTTATTTGGCGTCCTTAGTTCCATCCAGTAAGTTCACAGTCGCGGGTTCGGCGTGGATATTTATAGCCGGTCGGCGCGGCTCTCGATTTTTAACGACAGAGCTCGTCGGCGCGGATATTTATAGCCGGTCGGCGCGGCTCTCGATTTTTAACGACGGAGCTCGTCGGCGCGGATATTTATAGCCGGTCGGAGCGGCTCTCGATTTTTAACGACGGAGCTCGTCGACGCGGATATTTATAGCCGGTCGGCGCGACTCTCGATTTTTAACGACGGAGCTCGTCGGCGCGGATATTTATAGTCGGTCGGCGCGGCTCTCGATTTTTAACGACGGAGCTCGTCGGCGCGGATATTTATAGCCGGTCGGCGCGGCTCTCGATTTTTAACGACGGAGCTCGTCGACGTGGATATTTATAGCCGGTCGGCGCGGCTCTCAATTTTTAACGACGGAGCTCGTCGGTCGTCAGTCTTCTGCTCGAGGATTTATAGACGCCGGCTCGTCTCTACGGTTTAACGTCTGGGCTAGACGATCTTCCGCTCGGAGAGTTTATAGACGCCGGTTCGTCTCTACAGTTTAACGTCTGGGCTAGACGGTCTTCCGCTCGGAGAGTTTATAGACGCCGGCTCGTCTCTACGGTTTAACGTCTGGGCTAGACGGTCTTCTGCTCGGATATTTATAGCCGGTCGGCGCGGCTCTACGGTTTAACGTCTGGGCTAGACGGCGCGGATATTTATAGTCGGTCGGCGCGGCTCTCGATCTTTAACGACGGGACTCGTCGGCCTTTCAAGGCTAACTCCTTACCAGGTCGAGCGACCTTGGCCTTCGTATCATATCCCTCGCTAGAACAATATTTATGCCCGGCCGAACAGCACGGATCATTCGCTTACGAGTTTAAATATATAACCCTCCAGGCCGATCGGCTCGGGGGCCTTCGTTGGTCGAGCGCTTGGCTTGGTTATTATACCTCCGGCCGAACGGCTCGGGACCTTCATTTTTTTCGTTGACGATGCCTTATATTTGTTCTCTTGATTTTTCATTTCTGCATTTGAAGTATTTAGTCGAAAAAAGTACACAGAATGATTTACATTGGCACACCTTTCACCCCGCCCGGTAAGGCTGGAGATGGTTCGCGCTCCACGGCCTATCTAGCCGCCGATCATCCTCATCCTCCAAATAATACGCGCCCGAGCGGAGCTTTTCGATGATTTTGAAGGGGCCTACCCACGGAGCTTCAAGCTTGCCGACGTCGCCGACCGGCTTGACTTTCTTCCAGACAAGATCTCCGACCTGGAATGATCTGGGAATGACGCGCCGGTTGTAATTTTGCTTCATCCGTTGACGGTACGCCATCAGCCGAACGGATGCCTTGGCCCGCTCTTCATCAACCAAATCCAGCTCCATGTTCCTCCGCTCGGCGTTGCCTTCATCGTAACATTGGACCCGGACGGACTCGACGCCGACTTCAACCGGAATGACCGCTTCGCCGCCGTACACCAGATGAAAAGGTGTGACGCCCGTTCCTTCCTTAGGAGTCGTTCGGATGGCCCATAAAACGCCCGGCACTTCATCCGGCCAACTTCCTCCTAAGTGGTCGAGCCGAGCGCGCAGAATACGGAGAATTTCCCGATTGGCTACTTCGGCTTGACCGTTGCTTTGGGGGTAAGCCACGGACGTGAAGTGTTGCTCGATGCCGTAGCTTTTGCACCAATCTTCTAGCACCTTCCCCGTGAATTGCCGTCCATTGTCGGAGACCAATCGGCGAGGGATGCCGAACCGACAGATGATGTGTTGCCAGATGAATTTTTTGACCATCTGCTCGGTGATCTTCGCCAGCGGTTCAGCTTCCACCCACTTGGAAAAATAGTCGACGGCCACTAGCAAAAATTTCCTCTGCCCGGTCGCCATCGGAAATGGACCGATGATATCCATTCCCCATTGATCGAACGGGCATGAAATGGTGGATGCCTTCATTTCTTCGGCCGGTCGGTGGGAGACTTTGTGATATTTCTGGCACGAAAGGCATGTAGATACTGTCCGAGCGGCGTCTGCTTGCAAAGTTGGCCAAAAATACCCGGCCAGGAGGATCTTCTTGGCTAACGAGCGTCCGCCCGGATGCCCCCCGCATGATCCTTGATGTACTTCTTGGAGAATGTAAGCTGTGTCTTCTGAGCTCACGCATTTCAACAGCGGGCGAGAGAAAGCCTTTTTGTACAGTTGATCGCCGATGAGTGTGAATCGACCGGCTCTTCTCCTCAGCAACTGGGCTTCATTCCGGTCGGCTGATGTAGCTCCTGAGTGGAGGAACTCTATGATGGGTGTCCTCCAGTCGCATGGAAATGTGAGGCTTTCCATCCGATCCACGTGCGCCACCAGCAGTACTTTTTCAATTGGTTGCTGAATGGCGACCGGCGTTATAGAACTTGCTAGTTTGGCCAACTCATCGGCTGCCTGGTTCTCCGTTCGGGGAATCTTCTGAATAAGAACCTCTCGGAAAGTAGCTTTAAGTTTTTCAAAGGCCTCAACGTAGAGTTTAAGCCGAACGTTGTTGATCTCAAAGGTGCCAGAAAGTTGCTGAGCGGCCAACTGTGAATCCGAATAGAGAGTCACCCGACCGGCTCCCACATGTCGTGCTGCCTGCAATCCGGCTATGAGGGCCTCATACTCTGCTTCATTGTTGGTGGCTTTGTAGTCCAGCCGGACGGATAGGTGCATCTTTTCTTCTTGGGGTGATAGCAGCAATATTCCAATCCCACTTCCGAGCCGAGTGGAAGACCCATCCATATATATTTTCCACATAGCTTCCGGCTCTGGCCTTTGCACTTCGGTCACAAAATCAGCCAAGGATTGCGCTTTGATCGCCGAGCGGGGCTGGTATTGGATGTCAAATTCACTTAGTTTTGTCGTCCACTTGATGAGTCGTCCGGACGCTTCTGGATTCAACAGTACTCTTCCTAGTGGACTGTTCGTCCGGACAATGATGGTGTGAGCCAAGAAATTTGGTCGAAGGCGCCGAGCGGCTAGAACCAAAGCAAAGGCCAACTTCTCGAGCCCAGTGTAACGAGATTCAGCATCTTTTAAAATGTGGCTCAGAAAATACACCGGTTGTTCCTCGCCGCTGGACCTTACAAGTGCCGAGCCTACAGCATGCTCAGTTGAAGACAGATAAATATAAAGTGACTCACCCCGGATCGGCTTGGCTAGTATAGGCAGAGAATTAAGATATGTCTTCAATTCTTCGAATGCTCAGTCGCATTCCTCGTCCCAGTGAAATTTAGTGGCCTTGCGCAAAATTTTGAAGAAAGGGAGGCTCCGGTTGGCAGTTTTGGAGATGAATCGGGACAATACGGTTATCCGACCGGTCAAACGCTGCACTTCCCTTGCATTTCTTGGAGGCGGCATGTCTTGTAGAGCTTTCACTTTGCTGGGATTAGCTTCAATTCCCCGCTCGGTCACTATATACCCCAAGAAACGCCCTCCTTTTGCTCCGAACAGGCACTTCTGGGGATTTAACTTGACTCCATATTTGCGTAGCGTTCGGAAGGTTTCTTCCATGTCCTTGAAGAGATCGGCCGCTCGGGCGGATTTGATAAGAATGTCGTCCACATAAACTTCCAGATTCCGCCCGATCTGCTCCCTGAACACTTTGTTCATCAAGCGTTGATAGGTGGCCCCGGCATTCTTCAATCCGAACGGCATCACATTATAGCAATATGTGTCGTCGGCCGTTACGAAGCTTACTTTTTCTTGATCTTCCCGGGCGAGCGGCACTTGATGACGCAGCCGGCCGTAGAGTCCACCAGCTGATCTATCCGGGGCAGAGGATAAAAGTCCTTGGGGTATGCTTTGTTCAAGTCCCGAAAATCAATGCAGACTCTCCACTTGCCGCCCGGCTTGGAGACTAATACTACGTTAGCCAACCAACTCGGGAACTGTACTTCTCGTATATGGCCGGCCTCCAGAAGCTTCTCGACTTCCGCCCGGATGATGGAGTTCTGCTCGGCACTGAAATCTCTTTTTCTCTGCTTTATCGGCCGAGCGTCCGGTCGGACATGCAACTCATGCTGCGCTATGCTTGGCGAAATTCCGGGCAACTCATGTGTCGACCAGACGAATACATCATGATTTCGTCGGAGGCATTGGATCAGCTCCTCCTTCGGCTTCTCCTCCAGATCAGAGGCAACAAAAGTCATGGCCTCCGATCGGGTCGGATGAATCTGCACTTCCTCTTTTTCTTCATAAATTAAAGAGGGTGGCTTCTCAGTGATGGCATTTACCTCGATTCGAGGCGCCTTCCGAGCGGAGTTGGATTCTGCCCGGACCATCTCGATGTAGCATCGCCGAGCTGCTAACTGATCTCCCCGTACTTCTCCCACCTTGTCTTCGACGGGGAACTTCATCTTCTGGTGGAAGGTTGAGACGACCGCTCGGAATTCGCCGAGCGCCGGTCGTCCCAAAATGACGTTGTAGGACGAGGGAGAGTCAACCACCACGAAATTTATTGTCCTGGTCCTCCTGAGCGGTTCCTCTCCCAGCGAGGTAGCCAGCCGGATCTGTCCGACCGGCTGAACTTCGTTTCCCGTAAAGCCGTAGAGCGGGGTTGTCATGGGAAGCAGCTCAGCTCGATCAATTTGTAGCTGGTCAAACGCCTTCTGGAATATGATGTTGACCGAACTCCCTGTGTCAACAAATATGCGATGAATAGTGTAATTTGCTACTACCGCTTTAATGAGCAGAGCGTCGTCGTGGGGCACTTCAACTCCTTCTAAGTCCCCGGGCCCGAAAGTGATTTCCGGTCCACTTGCCCGCTCTTGGCTGCAACCGACTGCGTGGATCTAGAGCTGCCGGATGCCCGCCTTTCTGGCTCGGTTGGAGTCTCCTCCGGTCGGCCCACCAGCAATAACGTTGATCTCGCCCCGGGAAGTATTGCTCCTGTTCTCCTCTTCCCGAGTGGACGGTCGGGACCGTTCTCTGGACGCCCGGCGATTCTCCTATCTTGGAGATCGGTGCCGATCGGGCGTCTGGTGATGTCGCCTCTCGGTGCGGGTCCGGTCGGCTTCATGGGTCCTTTGTCTCCTGTCAATGGGAGGAGACCGTCGTTCGGCATTCCTGGGAACGGGATTAGCCACGAAGGGAAGATTTCGACAATCCCTCGTGTTGTGTGTATCCGTCCGGTGGAAGGAGCAGAACATAGGGGTCTATCTCTTCTTTGGCTTGGGCCGAGCGGCAGCCACCTCTTGTACGTGTGATCTGGCGTGGGGGGATCGGATTGCTTCAGCCCTCGGTCCTCTGGGCGGCTGATGAGCGGCATGCTGTTTCCGTTCGGCATGAATAGGTGCCCGCTCGGTTGGAGTTTCCTTTTTCCGGGCGGCTTGCGCTTCTTCCACGTTTATGTATTCGTTAGCCCGATGTAGCATGTGATCATAATCTCGGGGCGGCTTTCGGATGAGCGACCGGAAGAAGTCCCCATCCACTAGACCTTGTGTGAAGGCATTCATCATGGTCTCCGATGTGGCCGTTGGAATATCCATCGCCACTTGGTTGAATCGCTGGATATAAGCTCGGAGCGATTTACGGGCTTCTTGCTTGATAGCGAACAGACTAACGCTAGTTTTTTTATATCGCCGACTGCTTGCAAAGTGGTGGAGGAAAGTCGTTCGGAAATCTTTGAAGCTGGTGATAGATCCGTCCGGCAGCCTCCGAAACCACCGTTGAGCCGATCCCGAGAGAGTGGTAAGAAAAACTCGGCATTTTACTCCATCTGTGTATTGATGGAGCGTAGCTGTGTTATCAAACTTACCCAGATGATCATCCGGGTCTGTTGTTCCATTGTACTCGCCGATCGTCGGAGGCACGTAATGCTTGGGCAGAGGGTCTCGTAGAATAGCCTCCGAAAATTGACGATTGATCCGCTCGGGAGATGAATCCGCTCGGGGGGCTTTCCCCTTTCTGTCATCTCGCCTAGGCATCTCGTCTGAAGAAGATCCTCTATCTCTTCGAGCTGGTACGGCTTCAGGGGTGCGAAATAAGGCTCGATGGAATGCGACGGTGGCCGGAGGTGCTTCCGCTCGGCCACCCGACGCAGACGTTGCTTGTTGCTCCGGCCGCTCGGCTGCTGCTTTCTGTTTTTGCTCCACAAGTTTGGCGGCCCTTATCTCGACCAGAGCGTCGAGTTCTTCCGTGGAAAGCGTCACCGTGTGTTGTCGTCCAGCCTCGTCCATTGTTCCCGTTCGGATGCAGGAGCGTTCCCACAGACGGCGCCAAATTGATCCTGTCTGAACTAGGGGTCAACGAACGCTGGGGATGTGGTGCTCCCGGCTGGATCCTCGAGTGCTCCGGCCAACCTGCAACAAAACCGAGCCGGGGGGGTGTCCCGGCGACGGCCCTCCGACGATCAAGTCAGGCGAGGGAATAGATGAAGAAAGTGGCTGCAGGATGAAAACTCTCGTACCTCTGGTGAAGAAATGGAGACCTTATATAGACCTCTCAAAGGAGCCTGGGCACACCAATCGAAGCAATCACCTGCTTTCGACCATGCCCAGGTATGGGTCTGTCAGAAGGGCATCCATAAGGCCATACCGCTACTGTATCAACCTCTCCATGATGTGACGGCAAGATCCTTTATCGTGAAATCTTGTGTACGGCATAATCATCAGACTTGCCTTTGCTGACATCCCATATCCTGAGCCGAACGAATAGGCCGCTCGGCTAACCTTTGTATCCTCGCCCTTATCCTGGCCGAACGGACCACCCGCTCGGCCCTTCGGTTCCAGCCGGGCAGACACCCGCTCGGCCATTCAGTCCTCCCGCCTTGGCGTCGGAAACCCAAGCCTATGGCTGGGTTATCTCTGGCTCCGCTCGGACCTGCTCAACTGCTTGACTCGGCCATTACCCGCTTAGTCAGCCCTCCATCCGTCCTCAGGCTGGGACCCTTCAGGAAGTGGGTCCCCCATTCTTACCGCCGGATCAAACAGTTTTCAATAAAACCGTTGTTAAATGACAAAAAGACAACAGTTTCTCAAAAACTGTTGTCTATTAGGTGTGGTTAAATCTATAATTTCTTGTAGTGCTCATAGGACTGGAGGCTCGCTACCTCAGTCTCTATTAGAGAGTGCGCATAAGATGGTACTAAGCCTGGGCCCAAAGAAAAAGAAGAAAGAAAAAGAAAAAGAAGAAGACAGAAAAGTAAAAGTAAAAAAAATTAAAAAATTAATTTCAAGTATAAAGCTATAAGTAAATGAAACAAGTACCACCTATGTTTAGAATCAACAGAAGTTTAATTCCTTTAATTCTAAGCATACAGCATGAGTTTCATAACTTTTCTTATCAGTTTAGTGAGCATGTTTAGTTTTATTTCCAGTATTCAGCTTTATTCTGGTATATCATGAGTATGTAGTTTATTTGAGTACTTTGCTATTAGATGAGTACATGTAGCTTTTCTTTTAGCATTTTAGTTTTAGTATCGTTTGCATTTTTATGCACTTCGAGTTTTTGTGAGATAGATTACTACTTACTAAGCGTTTCGCTTATAGATTTACTTTTCCTCCAACTGCAGATAAAGGAAAAGCTAAAATATGAAAGGAATGCAACAAAGTGGTGGTGATGGAGGTGTGTGATGACTGAACTATGGAGAGACTCCAGAGTTTGCTAGCGAATTTTCAGGACCTACTTGTTTAGAGTTTCAGTTTATGTTTCTTTTAGTTTAAATACTATTATGAAGTTGGGATTGTAATTGAGTTTATTCTGTACTTGTAGCTTGATATGTCCTATTGTTGGAGTTAGATATTTGTTTACTATTGCTATAATAATTTTCTTTTACTTACTGTGTTATTATTACTGCGTGGGTGTGGAAAAATATGTTCCAGCCGCATGTGGCTGTGTATATAGTGTTTGTATTGTTGATTTGGTCACCGGTACAGGAGAGACTCTGTCGAAATTTTTCGATAGGAATTCCTCTAGGGCCATGATAAATCTAAGTGTCGCTAATAATAGCATAAGTGACACTAGTGAGTATAGTAGTTAGGTAACGGGCACCCTTAGAGAGTAGTAGTAAGAAGGGTGGTCGTTACAGTTGGTATCAGAGCCAAGTTCCCATTCTCCAGCATCACACACACATCAGCATCAGCCTTGCCATCTTCAAGTAAGAAAGTATTTAAGTTCTTTCTTTTATTGCTTTCCTTATTATTAACTGCAGTACAGAGTATTTTCTTATAAGTGCTTAAGTCAGATAAGAGTTTTTGTTGTTTTCTTTATTCATATACAGATATGTATGTTTAGAAAGGGTAGAGAAAATATCAAGTCTTCTTCTTTGCATAATTAGATGGCAAGAAGAGAACATCCCCGTACCGTTCGTACTGAGAACCAAGATCAGGAGAATGAAGAGCTTAGATCAACTGAGCCCAATCTCTTTGAAGTTGTTGCTCAACTCCAAAAACTCCAAGAATTACTGTAAGAAGTTAAATATCTGATTTCTCATAAATGCTTTGTCTAGGAAGTGGTGGATGATCTCATACTCAAGAAGGCCTAGTACCTCGCCATATTTAACCTGGAAGTCGATTTTTGAAATAGATATTTAATTAACTTCTGTAATATGGTTTAACTTAGGAAGATCACATCGGTCAACTTGGAGTAAAAATGTTTAAGTATCGTTTCCAATCCAAGTTTAACTTCTGAAAGGAAATTTGGATTAATAATATTAAGCATCGTTTGCAATCCAAATTTAACTTCAGTAGAGTACATGGGTAGCTAGGATAGTTCTATGCTTGTAAAAAATTTTGTACAGGGGAACTAGAACGGTATTCCAAGTAGCAACCAACAATTGGTATCAGAGCTAGGTTTATGCCTCTGTGTATTTGGATTTTAGTTTAATTATGCACATGTCATACATATTTTAGGCATGAAAATAGTAGGATGTGCAAATAGATTAACTCTATGGTTGCAGACTCTAACTATTATGGCCTATTGTGATTGTGTGCTTGGACCCTCGGACATGTCGAGGGCATTTTATGTGTGTGCATGATTGTATTTATTAAATACAGCAGGAGCTATATTAGTTTTAGGATTTTACATTTTGTTTGATCTAGACTTTATGTACATTCCTTTGTGAAATATAGGATCGATATATGTAAAATTTTATTTTTGTCGCGGATCGTATCCTTGCGAAACGTGGTGCTATTTGAGAACCAGAGGTGGAGCGAAAAAGGAAGCTCAATGGACGCGACGACATGAGCCCTAGGGTTGGCGACACACGGAGGACAGTGATGAAAGAGGTCATAATAGTTGGAAAATTATTTTTCCATATTTATTGCTTTTATTTGCTGTGATGTGTGTGTGTGCATATGATGTGTGCTTGCATATTAAAATTCCTCATCTTAAATAACTAAGTGGGAGAGTGATTTCTAAATAAATTCTTGTGATGTGTGCTTTTATTTGCTTTTATTTGTAAGTGATGCAAACAAACTTGCGCGTTGACTTTGAGTGTCTTCCTTCACATCAGATGAGTTTGTTTGCGGATCACTAGATCAAACTTCGTTTATGGATGATTATAGGAAATTATTTAGGAGTGTGTGATCTTCTCCATCTGAAGGGGCACAATCCTATTTAATGGACTAAGTATCAAGTAATAGTATACACTTAGGCGCATTTAATAGTATCCTCCCCATCGAAGTCACTGCTATTATTTGTGTAACCGAAGAAATACCAACTATTAATTTTATTTATCATAAAGTTAGGTTGACAAGAATAAAATTAATGGGTAAAACCTCCTCTTATAAATGTTTGAATTTATATATGTCCACACTACAAAATTCATAGTGTTTTGAGGTGTTGGTGAATTTAAATGATATTGTTTGAGGAATCAATATTATTCTAAATTCTTAAGTTTTGACCAAAAGTTATTTTGTGATTCTTAGGATTTCAAATGGCCTTCAACCCACTTGTTGTTATTCTAAAAGAGAACAAACTTACTGGTCCCAATTACATAGATTGGAAAAGAAACCTGAACATTGTCATAACTGTTGAAAGCTATAAGTTTATACTGTTAAAGGTCTGCCCTGATGTGCCTAATAGTGATTTTAGTGAAGAGGAGATTGAGTTTCATAAGAAATGGGTCAAAGAAGATGAGATGACGCGGTGTTACATTTTGACTTCTATGTCAAATATGCTACAACATCATCATCAGGTCATGCCTACTGCCTATAACATAATGTACAATCTCAAGGAACTCTTTGGACACCAGAATCGGGCTGCTAGGCAAGAGGCTATGAGAAACTTAATGACAACCATCATGTCAGAGGGGACACCCGTAAGGGATCATATCCTCAAAATAATAGCTTACTTGAACGAGATACAAATCCTTGGAGTTGAAATCGATAGGGAAACCCAGGTCGATATTATTCTCCAATCGCTACCCAAAAATTTTGAGCAGTTCCGCCTGAACTACAATATGAATAAAAGGATTTGTTCATTGGCGGAACTACTGACAGAACTTCAAGCAGCAGAAGGACTATTTCGTCATAGTTCTCAAATCCATTTTGCTAAAAATGTTTCTACTTCTAAGTTGAAAGGCAAGAAGAAGAAAAAGAAACAAACTAGCTCGGCAAAGAAAGTGAATCGATCTCTAGGTACTAGACTAAAAGCAGGAGTGAAGAAGCCGAAGGGCAAGTGCTTCATTTGCAAGTAATCTGGGCATTGGAATGCGAACTGTCCTTGTAGGAAAGAGAACAATAAAGGTATATCTTATTCTCTAGTAGTTGAAACATGTTTAACGGTGTTATCTACCAGTACCTGGTGTGTAGATGCAAAAGTCACTGATCTTGTCTACAATTCATTGTAGGGGTTCCAGGAAACACGATGACTATATGAAGGAGAGATAACCGTTTACATGGGCAATGCTATGAAAGTGGCGGCTGTTGCAGTGGGAGATGTTTACTTATCATTTGATAGGAATAGAACTTTGATTTTGAGAAATTATCTTTATGTACCAAGATTTAGAAAGAATTTAATTTTAGTTTCTAAACTATTTTTGGATAGATATTCTGTTTCTTTTGATGACAAAGTGGTTATCAAGAAGAATAGGGAAGTTATGTATTCTGGTACATTGGTTAGTAATTTGTATACTCTAAATCTAATAACTCCCACAAAGCAACAAATGAAAATTAATAACACATCCTCTAATTCTAATACGAGAAAGGAACCTTCAGAAATGAACCAAACATATTTTTGACATCTAAGGCTTGGTCATATTAACTTGAGTAGGATTCAAAGGCTAATAGCAGATGGACTTTTGGGATCATTGGTGGTGGAAAACTTTCCAACCTGTGAATCTTGCTTGGAAGGAAAAATGACCAAGAGACTTTTTAAGGCCAAGGGGTATAAAGCAAAAGATGTGTTGGAATTGGTTCATTCTGATTTGTGTGGACCTATGACTATCCAGGCAAGAAGTGATTTTGAATATTTTGTCTCTTTTATAGACGACTATTCGAGATATGAGTACATTTACTTGATGTGCTGCAAGTCTGAGTACTTTGATAAGTGCAAAGAGTACAAGGCTGATGTAGAGAAACGTCATGGTAAAAGTATCAAGACACTACGTTTGATCGTGGTGGCGAGTACCTCTCAGAAAAGTTTAGGAATTACTTATCAGAAGACGGGATTCAATCCCAACTATCTGCACCTGGTATACCCCAACAGAATGGTGTGGCAGAACGAAGGAATATGACTCTTATGAAAATGGTTAGATTAATAATGAGTTATTCTGAATTACTAAATTCATTTTGAGAATATGCTCTGGAAACGGTAGTATACATTCTGAATATGGTATCTTCTAAGTCAGTACTCTCTACTCCCATAGAATTATGGAATGGTGTGGCAGAACGAAGGAATATGACTCTTATGAAAATGGTTAGATTAATAATGAGTTATTCAGAATTACCAAATTCATTTTGAGAATATGCTCTGGAAACGGTAGTATACATTCTGAATATGGTATTCAATCCCAACTATCTGCACCTTGTATACCCCAACAGAATGGTGTGGCAGAACGAAGGAATATGACTCTTATGAAAATGGTTAGATTAATAATGAGTTATTCAGAATTACCAAATTCATTTTGAGAATATGCTCTGGAAACGGTAGTATACATTCTGAATATAGTATCTTCTAAGTCAGTACTCTACTCTCATAGAATTATGGAATGGTATGGCAGAACGAAGGAATATGACTCTTATGAAAATGGTTAGATTAATAATGAGTTATTCAGAATTACCAAATTCATTTTGAGAATATGCTCTGGAAACAGTAGTATACATTCTGAATATGGTATCTTCTAAGTCAGTACTCTCTACTCCCATAGAATTGTGGAATAGGTGTAAGCCTAATCTGAAGCATAATTAGATTTGGGGTAGTCCAGCACATATGCTGAAGGGAGACACTTGCAATACACATCACAAATGATGCACAACTACAGGCAACCTGATGGGCTTTGGCTTCCTGTGTTCGGCCCGATCACCCAACCTAAGTCCATCAATAATAACTCATACCACTAAAGGGTTATTATTGAACTACTACAACAATCCCATATTACAATATGAGCTCCTTATCATGAGTGTGTTAATCTCCCTGTGTTTAAGATATCGTATGTGAAAGTCACGAGCGCTATTCACCCTCCCCCCTTCTAGCGCTTTTCAAACCAACAGTATCTATACTTTCTTATCATTTCATCACTATTATATACTATTTGTTGTTCATCAAATGTTAATAAAAATTTTTAATTACCTATCTTTCTTTGTGAGTATAAAAAACTACCTTGCAGGGGGAGAAGGATAGCCTGCAATCTGAATTTCAGACCTTTAAGACAAATGAGGAAGAGCGCTAGTAGAGCAAACGTATATCCTATTTGGATTCTCCTGAGTTTGGTGGAGAATACGCTCAGCGCATCATAGGAACCTTTACTCATTTTGTTGAAGGGGTAATTCAATAGTTAAGAGAAGAGGGATTGTCTATCAAGATAATCTCTTCCCTTGTTCGTAGATCACCGAAGACTTAATCAGGAGCTTCCAAAAGACTTTCTAAGTAAATTTGAGTAAACTTGGAATCTTGTATCTATACTTTCTTATCATTTCATCGCTACTATATACTACTTGTTGTTTATCAAATGTTAATAAAAATTTACAATTACCTATCCTTCTTTGTGTAGTTTCTCCTGTCTTCAGAATCACCCAAGTATTCATATAAATGAATTTCTTCAATATATTCGCCACATGTAGAGAAATCACATAGAAAAATTATAATCGAAGGAAGTAGATCTCATAGTTATCTCTTGAGTGATATATAATGTTGAATAAATTTTTCCTGATGATCTCCAGGTTTTTATGATGGGCTAAATGCTTTGCTTATAAAAAATCCCGAACCCGCCTAGTAGGTCGGTCGGATGCATATTCCCAAACAACATAATAAACAGGACCTAGAAAAAAACAGACATGTAATTTAAAGAAATTACTAAACTAATATTTTAAACAAAAAGGTTGCAATAAAAAAATTTGCAACACTAAGTAAAATTAAAGAAAATAAAAAAAAAATATTAACTCTCCTAAAACTCCCCCTTTGATCACATCAAAAAAAATAAGGTAATAATTTTCAATAAATCAGTTTAAAAAATTTCTTTAGTTTTTGCAAACACAAATATTTTAGAAAAGTAATTTAAGTAGGAAAATTTTTTAAGTATAAGAAAAATTCTAAATTAGATAACTTTTAGAAAAAATTTTGAAAAATTTTCAAAAAATATTGTTTAAAGAATTTTCTAATTTCTATTTTCATGTAAGTTAATTAAATATTTTATTATAATATTTTAGCTTTCAGGCAGTGACGAGACACTAGGCCTTCTTGGTTATTGGAGAAACAACAACTTTCTTAGACAAAGCCTCAAAAAAAATTAACTGTTTAATTTTTCTTGTTGAACCCCTAAACTTGTACTTATCTCTTCCCCTTTGATCACATCAAAAAAATAGGATAATAATTTCAATAAATCAATTTAAAAAATTTTCTTTAGTTTTTGCAAACACAAATATTTTAGAAAAAAAAATAAGTAGGAAAATTTTCTAAGTATAAGAAAAATTCTAAGTTAGGTAATTTTTAGAAAAAATTTTGAAAAATTTCTAAAAAAGGTTGTTTAAAAAATTTTCTAATTTCTTGAAAAATTTCTAAAAAAAATTGTTTAAAAAATTTTCTAATTTCTATTTTCATACTTTATCAGTAAGTTAATTAAATATTTTATTTCAATATTTTGACTTCCAGACAATGGCGAAACACTAGGTCTTCTTGATTATTAGAGAAACAACCACTTTCTTAGACAAAGCCTCAAAAGAAATTAACTGTTTATTTTTTTTATTGAAAGCGCTAACTTAAAAAATTTTAATTTAGACAAATTTTTAGAACCTAGTATAGATTCCTTCCTACCAAATTGATCAAAAACTTAGGGGGTACATAACTTTTGAGAATTTTTCTAAATTGTCGTTGATGTTTTCTAATATACCAATTTAATTTCTCATAAATTCTAATTTTTATTTTGAAAATTTATTTAAACATGCATTATTTTTTAATTTTTTAATTAAAATTTTTCATTTTCTGATTTTAGATTACCGTACATCTCAAGAGGGCATGATTTAGCTAAGCGGAAAATGCATAAATGGAAATCATACCGCGAAAAACGGATCCGTCGACCGCATGAACACGTCCAGTCTCTTGCGGAGGAGGAGGTGGTAATGCTGCCAGCGGCTGCTGCGGCTGGGCAGAAGCCTGCCATTGAGGCGCAGAGAAGACTGAGAAGGCGGCGACTGATACTGTGTCGATGGCTGGGACTGAGTCTGGTACTGGCCTAGAGGCTGAGGCTGCATCTGATATTGCCCCTGCGTCGGATAATAAGGTCCCGGAACAGAACTCTGGGGTGCTATGGAAGCACTGAAGTACTCCTGTACATGCATGCCAAATGCTGCTGCAGGCGAAACTGTCCCCTACTGATGATGTGAGGGGTGGAATCTCCGCCCTCCTCGTCGAGACCCTGACTGACTGTGCTGTCCTCCTTAAGCAATAACTTCGGGAGCAGTATGCTGAGCCTTCAGCTGGCAATCTCGACTCTAGTGCCCAGGCAGTTTGCAATAAAAGCAAACTGACTGTCCCATAATACAGGCTGTGGTGATGTGATCTCGGGACCCAC
Organism: Zingiber officinale; assembly: GCF_018446385.1. Lineage (NCBI taxonomy): Eukaryota > Viridiplantae > Streptophyta > Magnoliopsida > Zingiberales > Zingiberaceae > Zingiber > Zingiber officinale. The sequence continues at coordinate 38,569 of NC_055997.1, read as the reverse complement.
ATCTGAAACACCGAATGTCGCTGGCGGGTTGTTTCCGGTTCTGCTGTGGAGACCGGAAACGTCCTGCAGAAGACTGCACTGATTTCTGAGGCCTATGAGATACCCCAGAAGTACCCTGATCTGATCGACTACGCCTGCTCTGCTGTGGTATAGCCTGTGACTGCTAGATCTGTCCAGATGTCTGACTCGGCTGCTTCCTTTTCCTATCCGGAAAAACTCTCTGCTGAGCTGACTCAATAATGAGGACGCTGTCCAACATCTCCGCATAAAATGTGATACTAAGACCGACAAGTCTTAGTTGCAAATGTCCATCCAGCCCCTGAATGAACTGCTGTATACGTGAACTGTCCTCAGCAACTAGCTCTGGACAAAATCTGGCCAATCTGTCAAACTCTGTACTATACTCTATCACCGATCGATTGTTCTATCGCAAACTCAGAAAATCCTGCCGACGAGTCATCTGATAAGCTCGTAGAAAGAAACGACTCTCAAAAGCCTCTCTGACCGATCGATTATTCTGTCGCAAACTCAGAAAATCCTGCCGGCGAACCATCTAATAAGCTCTTGGAAAGAAACGGCTCTCAAAAGCCTCTCTGAATCTGGCCCAAATGATGTTCTGCTCACCGATGATGGAACACTGAGTAATCCACCAAGTATCGACCTCGTCCCGTAAATGAAAAGCAGCCAGCTCTTCTTTCTCCCACTCGGAGCAAGCCATATAGAAAAAAGTCCGCTCCATAATCTCAATCCAAGATAGGGCCACTCGGATCACGGTCTCCTCATAAGAGTGTAAATCGACACTTCATCGACTCTGCCAACACTGGAATCCTGGCTCGTGCCGCAACAATGTCAGTGAGGTGTGTCGGAACAGCTGTCGGGATAGGCGAAACCACTGGAGCTGATGCTACAGGTGGCACCGGTGCATAAACTGGAAGAAGTACTCCCTGTGTTGCTGGTTAAACTGGAGCATATGCCGTCGGTGGCACTGTAGGGTGAACATAAGTGGCCGCAGCTGGATGTACGATAGACAATGTCACACCCCCAAAGGAGTCCCTTCCAGACAAATCCGGCAACATCACCCCTGTATCGGTGACAATATGAAGCATCACTACAAACAAAATATACATCAACCACATGCAGCTAGAATATTTATATACACAACCACGCAATTATAATAACAGCCCACTCGGCTGGAATGAAACAATCACAACCACGCAGTTATATATAAAACAGCCCACACGGCTGTACTAAAAACTAACACAGCGAAAAAACGATAAGACAAACCCATACAAAACACATCAAGACACTGCTAGCCGGCTAGGCTTTATACAACAACCACAACAACAAATACAACAACACAACAAATACAACATATATCGAACACAAATAGAAGATATACAAAACTCGAAACGATCGTCGGATGTGACGTAGGACTCAGTAGACATGATACTCCGAGCGACACTCCAACCATTTACCTGAAAACATAAAGATATACATGCGGTGGTGAGTATAGGTAACTCAGCAGGTAATAGAAAAGATAGTGCATGGACTATAAATAAACATGGAGATCAAAAGTATACAGTCTCAGTAGGGAATCAAAGAACATGATCCTACTATCATAATCAATGCATCTGAACACATCAGACCTACTAACTTGACATACAGCGATGTATGAACCACAATAGGCGTAATGATGAATCATACCATGCGGAATCAACACAGGTACGATGATCGGTAAACTCACCATATACTGCAGGACCTACTCGAGACACATGCGATATAAATCGATCGCGAAATACATGTAAAATAAATGACATATATGCAGCATGACAACCATATGCAACAATCATATCGCAAACAAATGCAACATACCACAAACACATGCAACTAGTATCTACTAAGCATGTATGCAAATATATCTCCAAAGATACACCGTGCATCAAATGCAAATGTGCATATATGCTCCATGGTCACCCCGCCACCTCTCTAGACACCACGACCCCTGTATGACCAAGAGGTTTGGGTCCGTGACAAACCGTACTAACCTCCAGAACATGCACCGCTATAGGCGGCCGAAACGGACGGTCAGCTAAGTAATTATATAACTGCATAGTTAAGGGTCCCTGACCACTCACATCTCTAGCCCTCTGACTACTGTACTCTCAAGACTCACTACTCCAGAGTGGTCGAGGCTGACAGAACACTGAGCGACTGAGTAAGCGCGACAGAACTAGCTCCACTCCAAACTACCACTCTCCATCAGTGGTCGAATGGACGGCTATAAAAGACTGACAACCCTCTAAACTATAAGGGAGACGATAGTCATCAGTATGTCATGAATGCTGAACATGATATATATATATATATATATATATATATATAATCATGATACAAACACCGTCATCATCCATGCAACCTCTAAACCACATAAGCATTGCACAACAAGAATATAATCATCATGATACATCCACATATCCCCCCAAACACATGTACACAACTACACATGTATAATCAACTAAAAATCTCCAATAATCCCATAAGATACATGTACATAAATACAATCAACATGTATCCTCTAATAATAAACACATCAGACACGTGTATAAACCACAAACATACAATACCACAAACACATGCAACTAGTATCTACTAGGCATGTTTGCAAATATATCTCCAAAGATACACCGTGCATCAAATGCAAATGTGCATGCATGCTCCATGGTCACCCCCGCCACCTCTCTAGACACCACAACCCCTGTATGGCCAATAGGCTTGGGTCCGTGACAAACCGTACTAACCTCCAGAACATGCACCGCTATAGGCGGCCGAAGCGGACGGTCAGTTAAGTAGTTATATAACTACATAGCTAAGGGTCCCTGACCACTCACATCTCTAGCCCTCTGACTACTGTACTCTCAAGACTCACTACTCCAGAGTGGTCGAGGTGAGAACAGCGGCGAGTAAGCGCGGACTAGCTCACTCCAACTCTGACTCTCCATGGTGGCGAATGAGCGGCTATAAAGGCCGACCCTCTAAACTATAAGGGAGACGATAGTCATCAGTATGCCATGAATGATGAACATGATATATATATATATATATATATATATATATAATCATGATACAAACACCGTCATCATCCATGTAACCTCTAAACCACATAAGCATTGCACAACAAGAATATAATCATCATGATACCTCCACATATCCCCCCAAACACATGTACACAACTACACATGTATAATCAACTAAAAATCTCCAATAATCCCACAAAATACATGTACATAAATACAATCAACATGTATCCTCCAATAATAAACACACCAGACACATGTATAAACCACATACATACAATCAACACAACTCCTCCAAAAGTACATAACCAAACACGTGTGTACATACAACATGCAAATGTACGGTCAACAAGATGACTCCTAAAACACATACCAAGCTACGTACAATCCACATTATATGCAAAATCAGCATGGTAAATCCAATCACTCGACAATCCCTACAATAAATACTCTACACACGTAATCACAGCAAAGTAGAAATCAAGAGTTGAGACTGTATATGATATAACTAGATTATCTTTAAGCTCAAGCAAAAATATCAAGCAAGAAAAACAGCAAATGAATATGATATAAGGAAATGCAGCCTAATCCATCACATAAAATCATGCACTAAGCTCAATAAAAATCTACATAGAGTCAAGGAAGAAATACCCGCCTTAATACGTAGATCGTGTCCGGAAATCCCACGTCGAGACGCTCGTCCCGAATCCAAGTCCTGCGATTACATAATATATTTAGCTACTCACATAATCAACAACAAACTAAACTCAAAACCTAATCCTACATCGATTAGGTAACTCTGTTTAGTTTCTACCCAATGATCCAAATCAAAGTAGATGATAGGTTCATCCTTAAACTCTACTCTTTCTAAATCCAACCATAATCCACAATCATCACTAATCAAATCTCCTCATGAATTAATCCAATTCAATTCACATAATTCATCATCAATCAAACATTAATCCAAACTCATCATAAATCCTTCTAAATCTACTAATCAATCCAATACAACTTAATTAAAATTCCTACAATCCATCCCTACTAATCCAAACCAATGCAGCAATAAAATCACCTTAATTCTTAATCCACAATAATTCATCTCATCCACATCACACTACTCATAAACCAAAGCAAGCACAAACCCTACCATCATTTAGAAATCTAATATAGCAACATACTACTATGAATCAAAAGTGCATCACTAAAATACACTCACCTTGAGATAGAGCAGCTAATCCAGTACCTCACAGTCCTACCAGACTTTGTCCGGAAGCTACAAAGAATACACACACCAATTCTTCCAAGAATCAGTCCAGAACTGACCTATACCACTTTAAGTTGCTAAAACCCTAACCAACAAGACAATACTTACCTCAATCGAACCCCAATTCTTCAATCAAAACCTCAACAGCAGCTGGAAAGAAAGAGAGCAGTGATCGACATAGAAGAAAAATCCACCAATATGCTAATTGAATGCCTCCTCCTAATCCGGATCAGAGAGAGCACTACAAAAAGACACAATTCACACAAGAATCTTGAATTCACAGCATTACCAAACAAATCCTTACCTTAATTGATCACCTACAGCCGATGTCGTGCGATCCACCTCGGCTGGTGATGATCGGCAATGCCCTCCAGTGAACAGATCAAGGAGGGAAACAAAAAGGCCACAATCAGTGGGGAATAAGGCGAATCCCTTCTCCTCGCCGTGCCCTAGCTCCACCGAGCCACTGCCGCACGCGCACAAGCACAGGCTAAGAGAGGATCGCATTGTCGGAGATGGTCGGAGCTGTCAAGATCCAGCAACTCCTCCTCAGGTGACTCGACGAGGACAGAACCACGACAGAGGGAGCTTTCCGTCGGTGTCAGGCGCCCACGCATGAGAGGGGAGGAGGAAGTATCGCAAGAGGAGCTAATGGAGTCTTTGCCCCAGCCTCACCTAAAGGAAGATGGCCGACGATCGTGAGCTCAGCGTCGGCGAGGCGAGAAATCGCCGGAGAGGAGGGGTTTCGGGCGCGATGTGAGGAGATCGACGTCGGGTTTGGGGGAAACGACGCTTGGGAAGGGAATTAAAGGAAAAGAAGATAATTTATAATTATAAACATTCCTCACCTAAACAGGTATCCCAAACAAGTCTTATCTGTACCCAAAATTGATCCCCTCAAAACCCATCTTACAAATTCTGAAAAATTCCTAGAAAATTTCTAAAAATTCTGGAAAAATTTTATAAGACTATTTCTCAAATAATCATATCTATTTAAATTTTCCGATATCTTACAAGCAATGGTACCGGATGTGGAGCAACCGATATCCCTGATGCAAGTCCTGCTGGGTACACTGTATGTACTGGGGGCACAGGTGCTGCTGGTGATCAACATTTGCAGTTCATTAGTAGTCAGATAGCTTCCAGACAGCAAACCGAGTTTACACGACACGAGGAGGGTATTATATACTTCCGAGGCAGATTGTGTGAACCTCAGTCTCATCCGGTCTTACAGGAGCTACTTCAGGAGGCTCATTGCTCTCGATTTGCGATCCATCCAGACGGGACCTATATGTATCGAGACTTGAGGCGTTCCTATTGGTGGAACGGTATGAAGAAAGACATCGCGAATTTTGTAGCTAAATGTCTTGTCTGTCAGCAGGTGAAGGCTGAGCATCAGAGACCTGCCGGGTTACTTCAGCAGATTCCTATTCCTGAGTGGAAGTGGGATCACATTACCATGGACTTTGTAGTGGGTTTGCCTAGGACACGACGAGGTCATGACGCGATTTGGGTAATCGTTGATCGATTAATCAAATCTGCGCACTTCTGAGCGATCCGGAGGACTGATTCTCTGGACCGATTGGCAGATCTGTATTGCCGAGAGATCATCAGATTACATGGTGTTCCGTTAAGTATCATTTCGAATAGAGATCCACGGTTTACATCACGTTTCTGACAGAGTCTGCTGCAGGCCTTGGGCACACAGCTCTGATTCAGTACAATCTTCCATCCACAGACAGATGGACAGTCAGAATGGATCATTCAGACTTTAGAGGACCTGCTGAGGTCATGTGTTATGGATTTCGGAGGCAGTTAGGAGGACCATCTGCCGTTAGTAGAGTTTGCTTACAACAACACCTTTCATTCGGCTATCCAGATGGCACCGTTTGAGGCGTTGTATGGTAGACCTTGTCAGACACCCGTCCTCTAGGATGAGGTTGGAGAGGCCCAGATGTTGGGACCTCATAGAGTTCAGCAGGATGCAGAGTTGATTCGTACTATCAAACGGAGGATGTCAGAGGCGCAAGACCGCCAGAAGAGTTATGCTGATCGGAGACGCAGACCACTAGAGTTCTCTGTTGACGACCATGTATTTCTGCGAGTTTCACCCACGAAAGGGGTGAAGAGATTTGGCCTCAAAGGTAAACTAAGTCCGCGATACATTGGCCCTTTTGAGATCTTGGAAAGGATCGGAGCGGTAGCTTACCGGCTAGCACTACCACCGTCCCTGGCAGGCATCCACGATGTATTCCACGTATCTATGCTACGGAGATACGTGCCCGACCCGACGCATGTGCTGGCAGATATTCCAGTTCCAGTTCAATCTGACATTACATATGAGGAGGTTCCGGTACGGATTTTCGACCGGAAAGAGCGTCAGTTGCATAACAAGACTATCCAGCTGGTTAAAGTCGAATGGCAGCATCATTCAGACAAGGAGACTATTTGAGAGCTCGAAGATACGATCCAAGCTCGTTATCCCCATCTTTTCACTTGAGGTATGTGATTTAATATACCGTTCAGCATTCATACTTTTTATATCTGTTGTTAGTACTTGCTGATGATAGATAACGAAATTTGAGAACCAAATTTTTATTAGTGGGGGAAAATATAAAATATCGAAAATAGACGAATATTAATAAGGAAATTTTTTAAAATTTTTGAATATTTTTCGAGAATTTTTCGAAACTCGTATGAACGAGTTTACGGGGATAAAAACAGGACCTCGGGAAGGCCTATTTGGGCTACCTTATTATAAAGAGGAAATGTTTATTTTCTTTAACTCATTTCCTTTTTATTTTAATTTATTTTATTTTGATTTATTTTCTCTTCCTCCTCGCGCCGAGCCGCCGAACCACCCGTGCCCTAACCGCCCTCTCCCAACCGGTGACGCAAACCGCCGCCCTCTTCTCATCTTCTTCCTCATCGATTTTGTGCCCTAGTCGTCAGGAACCCCAGCGCCGGCCGCCATCGCGAGTGCCCTAGTCGACTCCTTCCCGACGCCTTCCTCTCCTCTGCCCGACACCGACAACGCTAGGGAATAGAGAGCCGACGATTGAGTATCTTCTTTTCCTCCTCTATGCCAGCCACTGAGCGCCGACGTCTCTGGACCTAGCACCGCCGCCGAGTTTGCTTCGCCAACGCTGTGCCCTAGCACTATTGCCGGCCACAGGTTCAATCCATCACAAATTGTAGGCTCTGTACCCTAGCTTTGATTTGGAGTTGGGATTGTATGATCCGTGATCTTCATTGCTTGAGCTTCTGTTTGATCAATTTTGATTCCAACAGTGATTCCGATCGTGAGGAGAAGACAGACTTGTAATGGGCTTGTTTTAGTTCTAGCAGCGAGACAGCCCTTTTTCGACTGTGAATTGAGGTATGGTTTAGGGTAAGTTGTTGATTTTAAGACTGCGAATTTAATGTTAAGGTTTGATTCACAAAGGTGGATGTATTGACTACGAATTTTGGGTGTTTAATGTATAGGTCAGTGGTTAAAACTAGTACGAGCCACAGTTTTGGCAACGGGTGCATCCTCGACAAATTAACGACAAAGTATACGAATTTGGGTGAGTTTTGAAATTTGGTAAATTGCAGGCTTGTGATACGTTTGGTGGTGAATTTGGATTTACATGGTTAAATGTTGTTCACCTTGATAGTTAGGGTTAATGGAGTTAATCCTAATTGATTTTTGAGTTCAATTCAATTAGGGTTCCTGAAGAAAATAATTTGGTTTAACTATTTTAGTTATAATTAAACTTAGCTAAACTGTACGATTTATTACAGGATATTGATTCGAGACGATGTCTTGACGAGGGATCTATTTTGGATACGATCCTTTTCTATTGGAGACGGGTACTTTTGACTTTATGTCTTTGATATGCATAGTAGTGAATTTAACAAATAACAACAATTATGTTTCTTAATTGTTTCAGTTAGTCACTACCCGATACATGTTACATGTTCGGTTGTTTGTTTGTTTTGCATCTCATGTTATTACTTACCCAATTACACATGCTTATAGGGGTAGTGATATACCATATTTCACCATGTTCAGGACCTAGATCTGATACCTTACCTGATCTATGTACCCTTGATATGATTTATTTGCTATGATGCACATCATATATGTATATAGATTGATTCAATATATTACCATGCTTAGTGTCATGCACCATTCGCATGATTGCATGTTATGTAATAGGATGGCTCCATTATTGTCGAGCACATCGCCAGTTCATCACTATTCGGTGCTCCATTGTGATGCTTATGAATAGCGTGACGCAACGTGATAGCACGTCAGTTTGCTCTTCCGGTGCTCCATTGGTCCACTCATGGGTAGTGTGACGCAGCGTGTAACACGTTAGGGATCCCTCCTCGTCATAGTGTACTGGGAGATGAGAGCATTACGCTACCCCATTTATGATTTAGGGTAGGAATGTGTGTACTCCGAGAGCATCTCGTCCTCTCGGTCACTCATCAGGAGTAGTGATGCAGAGTGCACGGTCGTCACAGCCCTACCTACTCAGTCCCACTTCTATTGTCAGTTGGCTGACTGGCGTCAGGGATGACCATAACATTGACATCATATGCATGATGCATTTATTGCTTATGTTTGTGTTTGTTACATTTATATGTTGCATATTGTTTGGATGCCTATGATTGACATGCATACAGGATTTCTATACCTCTCGGACTGTTTATCCTAGTACTAAGTCCTGGTTAGTACAATTTTCTCCTATTTACTACAATTTGCATTTATCTGTATTTTGTCAAAAGACTGTACGCATGATTAATGCTAGATGTTACTTCCTTACTATGTATATCAGTTGTACCTGCTGAGCGTTGGACTCACCCCACCTCCAATCTTGAATTTTTTTTTCAAGTTGATGCTGTCAAGAAAGAGTTTCAATTGCTAGTCCCTTGCAGAAAACCCGGACCGAGGCTAGCAACACCAGAGCAGAGGGCCCGGATCAAAAAAGTCAATCCTATTGATTTTTAGGATCTGAGCGCCCGAAATCCAAAATTTATCATGAGCAACGTGGACGTTGACAGACGCATCGGGGATAGAATTCTATCCCACTCCAAGCACTTGTACATATTCCAATTTTCATTTGATACAAGTGTTCGTTATTTAAGTTAGTTGTCCAAGAAAGATTCGTTTGTTTTATTTTTTGTGTAAAGACTATTCAGCTCTCCTTCTAGCGGGGCAATGGGTCCTAACATAAAGAACTTGCTCCCCCTATACTTGTTCATTCCAATTTTGCATTACTTATGATGAGACCAGGACTCCTCATTCCTATGTCTCCTGCTATTCCCCCAGCTATTTTTTTATCAGAGGAGGTACCCATTGTTCTTGATGATACATTGCCCCTTCTCCTAACTTTACCTTCCTCTTTCACTAGGCCTCATACTAAAAGAACTCATTGCAAAAGATCAGTTACTTCTGAATCTATTACAACACCCGTTGAACACGATCCTCCACTAGTGAGTTCCAACAAGGCCATGGATTTCCATCTTTGATCGGCCAAACTTCTACCCTTGCTTTGTATGGATTATTACAACTAAAGGGGACCCTAGCTAAGTCTTGGTTTCACTAACACACCCTTTAATTCTAGCAACTCTCTCTAACTCAAATCCAAGATAAAACAGACACCACTCAATTCAAATTAACTAACACATTGAAAACATCTCCAAGTAAACATAGTATCAAAAAATCTGAATCTTTGTTATAACAAACTAGAACACATCAAAGGTGTTACTAACTATTAAATATGTCCAATACCTCAACCAACATGAAAGAGATAAGTACAACTTTATACTCGAATCAAAATTACTCAAATTTTATCTTAACAGTTCACTATCAAATCTATCTTGTAGTGTTCCAAATCTATAACAATAGGCAAGAACACATCAAAATTCAAATCACGTTCTACCAATTGGAAATAGAAGCTTGGAACAGATCCCCAATCCACTCACATCTGTTACATCATCCTCTATTATAACAAGAAACAAGTATCAAGTCATGATAAGGAAATCATCAATCAAAATTCCAATTTTCCTAAATCCGTCTAGTATGGTTCACATCCTATTACATCCAAAATTTGTTCGACATAGCAGAAACAATTATGAGAACCAAAAAATGCATTTAATGCAGCTCAACACACCAACAACATGGCCAGAGATTCGAACACAATAAAGAAAGTAATAGCATCATCAATCAAAGCCTAATCTACAAAACTCTGCTCGAACTTTCGAAAGCAACAAGGAGAAGCAAAATTTCACCAACCGAAGCTTAAACTATCAAACAAATATTTGTCCAGAAATTTTAGAAACAATAAGAAGCAAAAGCATCATCAATGAAGACTAAATCCACCAACAATCTGTCCAAAACTTTCGAGAGCAATGGGAAGGTTCAAAACATCGTCAAATCCAACAAAATCCATCAAAATCTTGATCTAGAATCCCAAACTACTTGAAAAAATCTGAACAAAACCCAATACTATCTTAAATGCCTAAAATCCCTGCAAAAATCCAAAAAAACATCACAAGCCGGAGCAAGAACATCTCGAAAAGCGATTAAACCTCAACACAATCATCAAATCAAACATCACACATAAACATATCGACTCCTCCTAGGTACCTATCCCTTATCTCACAAATTCCATACCACCATAGAAGAATGTACTTGTCTTTCTCCTCCTTGTTCTGTCATTGGGAGCCCTCGGCCACTCGTTGACGTGCTGCTAGTACAGTGATCAAATGTTAAAAGCCCTCAACTAATAATTATGATAATAGTTAGAGTTTTTACATAAATCGGTACAGCTCAACTGTGAGCTTGTGTCAAAATATCTATAATTTATCATAATTATTAGTAGGTCGACAAGACCATACCGCAAGTCACATAGATTTGTGATTAACAATTTAAGGCCTACTTGATGAATGTAGCATGTAGGTAGAGCTCAACTTTGTGCATTTTATATGATTCAGAATTTAGATCCTATTAGGAATTGTTACTAATCAATTCCTGATTCTAACAGTGAGGGTTGTTGGATTTGAATAAAATAATAAGAATTATAAAAGACCTTTATTAAATATATTCCACAAATACTGAAACTCTATTTTAAATTTTAGATGGCAAGCACAAGTACCTTATCACTACGAAGCATTCTCGAAAATTTACGTGTTCAAAGATGAACCACTAAAAAAACCTACACCCAATACTTCATAGGAAGATCAATCGTATTATTCTCAGTATATGGAAGATGCACTGGATGTGCAATGTATCATGTTGTCTTCTATGTCTCTCGAGTTACAAAGACAACATGAGAACATGAGTGCTAGGGAGATTGATCAGCACTTGCATGAGCTCTTACAAGAGAGTGCGAGAGTAAAGAGGTATAAAACCTCTCGAGCACTATTTCGTACCATGCTGGAGGAAGGAATCCAAGTTGAGTCTCATGTACTCAAGATGATCAAATACATAGAGAGACTCGAGAGCTTAAGTTCCAAGTTATGTAGACTCAATAAGTCTATTTATGAACTAAAACAAACATCTCGGAGTTGGAATCTGCGATTTGATGAAGTCAATAAAGATTTTTCTTTTATCAAAAATCTAGAAGAACCTTGCGTTTACAAGAAGGTTAGTGGGAGCAAGATTATGTTCCTAGTGTTGTATGTTGATGATATACTTCTTATAGACAATGACATCCCTAGCCTAGAATCTACCAAGAATTGGTTGGGAGAATGTTTCTCAATAAAAGATCTCAGGGATGCAACCTATGTCTTAGGTATTAAAATATACCGAAATAGACAAAGCAGGTTAATAGGGCTGAATCAAGGTGTATACATTGATAAAATACTGAATAAATTCGGTATGCAGTGTCACATAGTGTGCATCTTTCCAAGACTATGTGTCCAAGAACACATGAAGAAAGAAGTAGAATGGACAAGATACTTTATGTTTCGGCTATAGGGTTCATAATGTATGCTATGATATGCACTCGACCAGATGTCTCATATGCGTTAAACATGATGAGTAAATATCAGTCAAATTATGAAGAGAGTCATTGGACTGCGGTAAATACTATACTCAAGTATCTTAAAAGAACAAAGAACATGTTTTTAATTTTTGGAGAAGACGAGGAAATAGTCGTCAGAGGATATACTGACGCAAGTTTTCAGACAGATTAGGATAATCTAAAATGACAACAAGGATGTGTTTTGTCTAAATGGTGCAGTTGTTTGTTGGAGGAGTTCCAAGCAGGAGACAGTTGCAGATTCAACAACTGAATTCGAGTACATAACAACTTCAGAGGAAGCAAAGGAAGTTGTGTGGATCAAGAACTTCATAGCGGAGCTTGAAGTGGTTCCTAACATTGTTGATCCAATTGTACTATATTGTGAAAATAATGCAACCATAGCACAAGCAAAGGAGCCAAGGTCTCAACAACAATCCAAACATGTACTAAGAAAGTATCACCTCCTTAGAGAGATTGATCAAAAAGGTGATATGTTGGTTAGCAAAGTAGATACCAACGAGAATATCGCAAATCCACTCACAAAGATCTTACCTCTACAGAAACATGAGACCCATGTGAGGAGCGTAGGACTGAATCCGTAGTGTTTGGCAATAGTGCAAATGGAAGATTGTTAGTGTGTGCACTTGTGTGTCAAGACACTCCTTATGTATTTTGTGAATAATTAATTAATAAAAAATAAATAATTATTATTCTATTTAATTTTCTGTACATATATAGTTAATGATAGTATCACAAATTAATATGTATATTAATTTGAAAATAGTCCTTGATCAGACAGATATTTAGACGGGGCATGGATATCTAGATCAACACTGAGTATGATTAGGTCGGGATAGACCGAGGAATGGATATCCAAGTTGTACTTGGGAGTGCCTTGAGTTTAGAGATACACTAAACACAGCTCGCTCAAAAATAGACTACATATTAAGCATCATTAGTTATTCCTCTTATGAATGAGTATAACTGATCTTTTGACTTGAGACCTTTATTTATTCTATGCGTGGAGTTATGTGATTTGACATCGTTAAAAGCAATTTTTAAACGGATTATGATTAATGCGATAGTTGGGTGTATGATAAAACGTAAAAAGATAGTGTCGAGTCAATAAAAGATTCATCGCTTTCTTGGATAAGGAGTTAACATCCTAGCTGCTTGATAAAGATATTAATAACTCGAAATCCATAACTATAGGAGGAATGATTTATCATTCAAGAGGAGTATTATATCTTGAAAATCAAGTAACACGATTAATTTGGTAATGATGCATAATGTACCGAATTAATTGAGATATAGACTTAGATGAAGAGATTGAATAACATAGTAATCAGTTCATAGTGATTTACAATTTATGACTGATATTAATTTTATCGCGTTGAGTGGCTAAAAATTGTTACTAGACGATTACCTTAATATGTGTATAGATTTATGTTAGTGAGAGCCCTAGAGCCAATCATGTGATGGTTACTTTTTGGACTCTTTGTATCATATTCTTGTACATATATTTCTGATATATAAATAAAGGCATTGTGATTATTATACTTGTGTGTATTTGTGCTATATAAATAAGTATAATAATGTCCTAGGGTAGTAGGTTCATATCTATATCAATCGATTAGTTAAATCGATAGTGAGATGATATAGAGAACACTACACTTAATTATTCCTAGTCAAGTATTAACATAGAAGGACAATGTTAATGCATTGAGACTAGCATGTAGGTCAACATGATGACTTGATCTCACAAGTCATGGATATGAGATATCAAGTTGACACATGGGTATACATTGGAGAATGTATACTGAATGACCCGCCATGAGAAAGTATCATGGATCGTTATATGAGTGTCATATACTTTCTCATGTGACTATTAGTATGACTATCAGTCCTTTGACCTGAAGTCACCATGGTTCCCTACATAAGGAGTCGCATACTTTGGTTTCCTCAAACGTCACCCATAATTGGGTGGACTATAAAGGCGATTACTGGGTATGTAACAAATTATGCGGAGGGATGTGAGTGATGTAGATGGGATCTATCCCTCCTATATGACGGGAGAGAGACATCATGATTCTTGATAGAGTGAGACCACTAAGTGCATGGCTATGCTCAAATGAGTCAATATGTGATATTGTGCTTATTTAATTATAGTGAGTCTACTTGGAGTTCAAGACACTTAGATTGATTGGAGGATGACACGGTCTATGCCTCATATAAGATCAATCTAGATATCAAGGATAGAAGGACAATGTCACATATTATGAGAGTCACAATTATTAGTCGTATTGGTGATGTTGGATCTCAACATTCTTGTAACTTGGTATAATGATGTGTTGCTAGATACCTCTCATTGCTTATGTCCCTAATTGGATTTAGGGACATTGCCAACGTTGACAAGAACCTATAGGGTCACACACATAGAGCAATAGATGGAGACTAGTTCATATGATGAACCAAGAGGAAAGATGAAGTCAAGTTTGACTTGGCTAAATATGGAAAGTCTATAAAAGGCAAGTTTGACTTGACTATGAGTTAGACTCAAGTATGATCCAAATGTTGGATAAATCAATTAAGGGAGTTAATTTGGTCATGTTTGACTTTGGCCAAATTAGGAAGGTTGAAAGTCAATATTGACTTGACTTGGATGCCACCACATTTGATGAGGTGGCATGGGAGAACCAATGGGGATGCTACACATCACCATGCCACCTCATGCTTGCCACCTCATGGGAGGTTACCCATGAGTGGCCGGCCACATTAAGGGGGCAATTAAGAGCATTAATTGCCCACTTAATAACATTTATGTGGCCGGCCACATGATATGGTGGATTGATTGAATTTTTGAATTCAATTTTTTGATTCTTCTTCTTCCTTGGTGCTCTCGGCAACTTCTCCCTCTCTTCCTCCTCTTCTTGGCCGAAAACCACATAGGTGCTAGCACACCTTGTTTCGGTCATCTTCTCCACCTAATTGCTTGTGTGGACACATATAGAGGGGCTCTACTTTGTGCCCTCTAGATCCAACTTCAACCTTAGTCGAGCGGGATAAGCGAAGGGCATGCATCAAAGGTAGTTTTTCTTTAAACTATAGATCTAGGAGTAGATCTAACATATTCGGGTATTAAGCATGATATAAATACGTGGAATTTTTCGAATCGGATTTTTCTTTGCACGAGATCCTTGGCTAGGGTGTTTCGGGGTTTCCGCGACGCGAAAAGTGGTTTTCGTGGCCCGAAAAATTCTAACAATTTATACTGCCAATACTTGGCTCTTAAGAGCATCAAAAGTTCGACGCGTGGTCGAGCTATGATAATATCGGACCGGAGATTCTTTATTTCGATCGAGCAAGTGGGTTGCCCAACCAATCAGCGATATAAGAGAGTGGACCTTGACTTTGACCCCCACCATGGCGTTGATCCTCCACGGAGTGGAGGTTAGTAAATGTTATAACTATTTAATGCTTGTCAAGCTTTCGAGCCTAACTTATTTTAGATAATAGCACCAATGCTTCAGGAAGATGACCTGTTGCATCAGTTATAGGCATTAGCTTCCTATTGATGACACATGTGTACCTAACATGATATATGTACCTCTTTTACTATACCCACCGCTTCACTTAATCATCCAACAGCTCGCAGTTGATCTCGAGCGAGTCTAGAAATATTTAACTTTATATATATTTATTAATATACAATCAGCTAGATAAAAATCGAACAAATTCTAGACAGATCCAGAGATACTTAACCTTATATATACCTGTTAATATACAATCGGCATTCATCGAATCTCTGTGAACACCCTCATCCTTCAACTTGACTGTTGTAGGCCATTCCTGAGGTCCTGAGAACCTAACAGCTCCAACATGACCTCAAAACCTCAAGAGATTTCCCAATCCTAATTCAAAAAGATCCGTGATCAAGCTACTGATCCTTTCCCATAGAGAGAAATTTTGGATCTACATATAAGACTGATTTACATTTAACATGAGAATAAGTATGATTTTTACTGAAAATTTAGTCCCTAAAAAGGAAAGAAAAATTTGTTCCCAACTGTACTTTAAGCAATACCTCAGCATCACCTGCACCTGATACAACTAGGTCATCAGATGTGTCTGGAACAAACTTTGTAGAAAATATACTTGCTTTGTGACCTGTTTCAATACTATGTAATATCCCCTGTCATTGTAACTCCATATATTGATCTGCAGGAGTAAATTAAAGTTGAATATAAAAAACAAAAGTAGGTAGTCGTCAAAAACAAACT
Organism: Zingiber officinale; assembly: GCF_018446385.1. Lineage (NCBI taxonomy): Eukaryota > Viridiplantae > Streptophyta > Magnoliopsida > Zingiberales > Zingiberaceae > Zingiber > Zingiber officinale. The sequence goes on along the minus strand of NC_055997.1, from coordinate 21,930 downwards.
TATTTGTTAAACTAAATAATGCAGATCAGCTAAGAGTTAAAAGCAAGATGTGCTTCAGTTCTTTAATCTCCATAGCATCGGCCACCTACCCCAAGTCAATAGGCCTAAACTCAATTCTTTATTCCTCAGGCTAATGAAAGTACAATGAAGAAAACAGTGCTCTAAGATTATAAGCATATTGGAAAATGGAATGTCAAGTGTCAACCATAGCTACTGCATCGCTTAAAAATCCATCACATTTAATTCCTTAATATGACATCCAAAATTGTAGGATGATATTAGTAAACTATAACAATAAAATGGAATAAAATAAGTCTAGCATATGAAGATCATACTTCTAGATATGATAGGTTAGAAAACATACTCTAGTGTCATCTGAACCAGAAATTAAAAGTGAGCCTTTGGCGTTCCATGCAATGGCATTGACACAACCCTGATGGCCCTGAAAACAGCCACAACTAAGGTAAATTTAAAGGTAAAAGAAATAATGCAAGCAGAAAAAACTAGATAAAAGATGCAAGGAAAAGAAAAACATTGATGATCAATCATGGATACCTTGGCATCCAAAACATGGAACAGAATTTAGTAGATCAAATCCCCAAGGCATAATCACATATTCAGTTCCCTGTTTGCTGATAAAATCCCATGCAAGATCCTTCTGCAAAAGTCCCTATCATGCTTGTTGCGGGAAAGTGGGACCGGGAAATTGTTCCTGTCATTGACACATAGGAAACACGCTCTTAATGTCCAACTATGTAATTTTTTTATCCTTACAAGTTTTCATTGGTTATAGTCTTATGATGCATATATAATCATCCATAATCAAGTAATATTTGTATATTTCGAGAATATGATAAAATGGTGTATTATCTCAGCAAGCACATCTATAGAATAAATTGCTCGTCTTTGAACATGCTACACCATCTACACCTTTGTTCTCCTTTATTATCGGTTGGAGCATCACAAAATTGCTCTCAAATATTAGTATTTCGTTCTTTTATTCTTTCTACTACCTATACACATCCATTTATGCATTGTCATTTATGTTGTATGTTTTCCTTCCCAACATCTTGCTAGAATAATTAGAGCTAATAGGATTAAAAAAGAAACAATGAAGTATCAGCATAAGAACAAACAGTCATGTTGATTTCTTTTGAAGCACAATGTCCAACAGTACACAAACAACTTCACGACCAGGATTTATGCACAATGTCCAACAGTACACAAACAACTTCACGACCAGGATTTATGCTGCTACAGCTTGCACATATAATGAATTAAGGCTGATAAATTAGGTATATGCATGATTCTTTTTAAGCACGGTTGACCACAAAAAATACAACAATTCTCAATGACTATTCTATCACGGAATAATTTAAAATCATAATGTCGAACATGTGGTGCTACTGTTGTCCACCTTAGAAAAGATGAGGCATCACTCTCATCCATGAAACTGAGTGAGTCGTCAGCACAACATGGAGATCAGGTGTTTCAATAGAGATAGGCTTAACCATGACTTCTTGGAGGGCATTCTGTTTAGCTTCATAATTAACAACACCGACATTCAACATGAACTGTCTTGAAATTTGTGGGTGAGAATGCATATTCGTTAAACACAAGTTCTGATATGTTTACTAGAATCACACAAAGTAATTGCATTTTTGGAATACGAGTTGTTGTAAGCATCATGATTAGCATTTTGCTCAGGGACTCTGCATAACACTAGGCCAAGAAGAATACAGTTCCTAAAAAATCTTCTTTCGTGCATGTGCAATAAAGTAATTTGGTAGATAAATTACAGTCACAGTAGGGATAAAATGGGAGAACTATAAATATCTCACAATAGTGTGAGGCAAATAAAGGGAATGAAGAAGCATATTGGCATGCAAACTTCTAAAGAAAGACCGTAGGACCATAAAATCAAGCCAGATTATTGGTATAGACTGTCTAAAATCATAAAAACCACAAAGCCAGATTATTTGTGAAGACGATATTGTGAAAGGTAAGCAAAGGGACCATCGTGGCAGGGCAGACTAACAATAAGTGAAAATTCAAGAATCTCGTCTAGGTCATCATCCTGCTTGTGTGGTAGACTTACAACAACGGCAGCATTCAGCGCTTCCTGCAGCTTGGACTCGGCGGAAAAACCCAGGGCGGTCTGTTTCCCCATCTTCCCCCTTCCCACAAAGGAGCACTGGCGCTCCACGGACACCAAAATCCTCCTGGCACGCCACGCATCTGTGCTCTTGGTAACTGCAGGCAAGCCGCTTCCCAGATGAGAGAGGCCTAGAGCCGCTGGCATCGGCACCCGGCATGGAGGACCCTATGTATCTCTGGCCTCGCACGCCGTTTCATCACCACCATCATCTGAACCGGCATAAAATCCCCTCATCGTCAAGAAGGAAGGATCGCTGCGACTGCGACTTCTCGATGGCCTCCCAAAATCCAGGGCATGGTGTGAACCGCGAAGTGTCTTATCAACGAGAGCTAGGGTTTGGCTGCGGGGGTGGGCGGGCGGGGCGAGGCGTGTTTCTTTTCCCGCCATCTGCAGAGACACAGAAGACGTCTGATGGAGATCAGTCGGTAAGAAGTTGGGGAGCTATTCCCGCGCGGGGTTAGCCTGATCCAATCTAAACGGACGGCGGATTTGACGAGGAAGAATCATTCTGGTGCGGCGCGAGACAAACTACACTTGGGCATGGGAAGCTGGCGAGCAAACAGTGTGAAGATAAGTTCCCTTCTTACTAAGGTGGAACTCGGAGACATCTGATCCCAACAGGAACCTATTTGAATGGTCGGAGGATGTTATTTTTCACACGTGTCGATGTCTTGCTCTTGTCTCTTTCCATTTGTCACTTTTGACTTTTAATTCTGAGAGTGAGATCGAGCAAGAGAACATGGGAGAAAGATCGAGGAAATTAATTAATTAAATTAACTTAATTAATCAAATTAAAGCCATTAGTTTGATTTAATTAACCTACTCTATTTAAACAAATTAATTTAATTAATCAAATTATTCCAAGCAATTCAAGTAACTTATTCTATTTAATCATAATAACTTTTGACTCGGAACTCGGAATCAAGATCTGTCAGCTGTGCGACGTGGGAAATTCAAAGATCTACACGCCCGTCAAATTTCAAGCCAAAATACCAAGGTTCGGGCACGTTTCGGAGCAGATTTCAAATTTCGGTTTGCTAACGATATGAGTCGGAAAACCTCTTTCCAATGGACATAACTTTTGACTCGGGATGAATTATGGGGCACCCTAATATATCAAATCGAAGAGAATTAGAAGATCTACAAGTGTCGTGTAGGGCGGAAGGTGTAAAAAAAAAGTTGAACGGGGCAAAAAGGGGTTACGGTGATTTTTAAAACTTTGAAAGGTCATAACTTTTGACTCAGAAATCGAAACGAGGCACGGTCAGTTGGTACGGTTCCAGAATTTAGAGATCTATATTTGTTACAGGGGGCTTTAGCCCTCCGTAATGGCCAATTTTTTTGTCCAAAAAATATCGTTTAGGCCCTTTTCCAAGCCCCGGAAAATTTTTTTTACCCCCCCTATTGATAACTTTTGCCTCGGAACTCAGAATCAATTTCCGTTTCAGCACAAGCGTTCAGAATTCAATGATCTATATGGCCGTCAAATTATATTAAAATTATTTCCAAAGCTCATAACTTTTGATTCGGATCTCTGAATCAAGATCCGTGTATTATGGCACATGCAGAAATCAAAGATCTATATACATATGAGATTTCAACCCAAAATTCCATCATTTAGGCTTGTTTCACGAAGAGAGAGTGTGTTTTTTATGTGAAAGAGAAGATGGGAGGGAGGAGAGAGGAGGGAGGTGTGAAAGAGGAGAGAGGAGAAAGGGAGGGAGGGAGTGACTTTTCTCGGTCTTTAAAAAATGGTATTCTTTTGCACCTTTAAAGTCTTTTTCCGTTTCATATTGCTCTAGAAAATAAAAATAGACATCAAACAAATCTATGTACGGAAAGTAATAATTACACTGAGATATGATAAAAAATTGTACAAACACATAGATCATATGCAAGAAGATGTGTGTAAAATCATACAAAATAACATATATAATCTATGTACATGAGAAAGAGAGAGAGAGAAGGTGAGGGAAATAGACAATATCATAATTTTTTGTTTGAGATATAATCAAGATCTATCTACGCTTATTCATGAAAATCATACATTTTAAAGTCAAGATTCCAAATCATACATTCACAAACCTCTTTTAGACTTATTTTAATCTTTCAAAGTTCAAAATTTTTAGCTCGAATACAAATATGCAAATATCGGGGTCAAATTCAAATGTTAATTTAAGCCTCTTTCAAAACATTTATATTCAAGTTTAAGGGTGTCTCCAATGGTTAGAAATCCAAATGAGTTTTTTTCATAATTCCAATATGTCACCTCAAGAATATGAAATTATATTAAAATATCTCCAATGGTTAAAGCTCTAAATGAACTTTTAATTATTATATTCATAACATGAGTTGCATAATTTTATTGGAGATGGTCTAATATACGAGAGAAAGTAGCTAGATGCATCTTGAATTTGAGATGCTCTAACATGAGAGGGGGGAGTGAACTCACTAATTCATTTCCCTGAATTCAATCAATTAATAAAAATTGACCTAATCTAATTCCCTGAATTCATTCAATTATTATTCCTCGAAGTCATTCAATTATTCTAACCATCCTAATTACAACAATTTAATACATCTAATTAACCTTAATAAACTCATTATTTAGATTTTAGTTATCTAATTAACCAATTGAATTTAAATCATCTAATATATTAAATTTTATTTATCCAATTAAAATAATTTATTTAAACTCTTTGATTAGATTTAAATAATCTGATTAACCTACTTAATCTTCAAAAATTCATTAATTATAGTGCATGAAATTAAATAGATTAAATTGATCGTATTGAACTCATTGATTACATTTATTTAATCCTATTAATCGAATTTAAATAATATATTTAACTATATTAAGATTATCTAATTTACCGATTTAACCTATTAAATGTAATTAAACTCATTACTTAGATATTAGATTTTATTATTCAAAAATTTAATTTAATTAATCTAATTAAATCAATAGGATAATCTACTTGATTAATTTTAATTGATCTTATTCTCCTAAGTAATCTAATTTATTAACATATTTAAATTACTTAATCTATTTAAACTAAATAAGTAGACTTATTTCATCTAACAAATCTAATTAGCCTAATCTAATTAAGATGAAAACATCAAAATGGACTCATGTATAAAAGTCATGAAGCCATGTGCTTTTTTGGCTGTTTAATCAGAACATTAAGATTAGCTTTAATTTGGAGGAACTCCTCAGTCACAAATAGCAGTATTCTCTACCAACTAGTTTACTTGTGAATTCAACAGGTACTGTGATTCACTTCATTTTCACCAACTTTACTATCAAAATTATCAAAATCTCCACTTTAGTATGTCATGTCATATACTCATTTAATCTATATAACTTATATAAATTAATTAATCTATTCAAACTAATAAATTAGATTTAATTAATCTAATTAACCAAAATTAATATAATTATTCAATTTAATCTAATTTAGTTTATCTAATTAACCTAATCCATCTTAGTAAACTCATTCATATGATAATTTTGATATCTCAATTATTTTAAGTTGACAACCGCTAATGTACTAGTTAGTAAACTATCGCAAAGGAATTGAGAGAGTCGGCATATGGGAGGAAGAGGGAGAGGAAGAGGGAGAGTCCTTGATAGGGAGAGATAAGATGCAAGGGAGAGAGAGAGAGAATGTCATGTAGTAAAAGGTGAAATCGTTTGTCCCCAATGTCTCCACCATACCCGACTCAAGGTCATCATGAGGGAGGTAAATCACAACATCCTGATCGAGCATGTGGCAGGTGGGGTGAGTTGCACAGGGACCGAGAATTTATGCCCCGACTATCCTGAGTTTCAACCCCGCAACCTCATTTGATAAGTATCCCACCACATAGCAAGAGATAACATGGAGAGAGAGCCAATAGAGAGATGATGGGTAAGAGAGACAACCGGTTAGAGAGAGAATGTCTTAGGAAGAGAGACCATGGAGAGAGAGCCAAGAGAGATGATGGGTACGAGAGACAACCGATTAGAGAGAGAATGTGAGAGAGAGAGGTCAAAGCAAGAAAAATTATGGGAGAGAGAGAAGAGTGTCTTAGCAAGAGAGGAGGCAGAGGGTGAGAGAGTGTCAGTCAGCGCAAGAAAAACTATGGGTGAGATAGAGAGGGGCGGTGAGAGAGAGAGAGCAAGAAAAATTATAGGGGTGTGAGAGAATCAACAGGCTCGGAAGCTAGGTGAGAGAGAAGTCTTATTTACAAGAAATATCTCTACAAATATACATGAGAGAGATAAAGAATATAGATAAGAGATGGAGAAAGAGAGAGCTTGTGAGGACGTTAAATGAGGCAAGCCACTCGTGAGCTATTCGAAGCTCGATTCGATAAAAGCTCGTTTGAGCTCATTTAATTAGGCTCGTTAAGATAAACAAACGCAGCTCAAACTTCACAATATTCGGCTCGTTAGCTCGTGAACATGTTCGTTAAGCTCATGAATCAATTTTTAAATAAAAAATAATAATTTTGATATTGAATTTATAGATTTTATACTCTACTTATGAAAAACATAGTCAAATTATAAATTTATTTATTAGAATAAAATTATAAATTTAATTTTTGATGAATATTTAAATTTATAATTTATATTTATTAAGCTCGCTTAGGCTCGATAAAAGCTTGAATAAGCTCGTGAGGCATGAATATATTCGTTAAATAAAGCTCGAGTTCGACTTTATTATAAACGAGTCAAACTCAAACATCCAAGAGTTCGACTCGGCTCAGTTCGGCTCGATTACACCCCT